>NC_139627.1:247500-277500 GCF_964638095.1 Poromitra crassiceps
ATATATATATATATATATATATATATATATATATGATGTTTAAAATATTGGTATCGGCATCAGCAATAGGCAAAAAAATAATAATCCAGAAACCCAAAAATACATGCATAGGTACTTTAAAGTTGTACAGGTATTTGTCAAGTATTAGATATGAGCCTGTCATGCTGTGTGCTGTCTGCAGATGGTGCTGTGGGGCCGGAGTATGGAGGAGCTGCACCACAGGATCTATGCACAGCAGCAGCAGCCCATCCCAGGCTGGGAGGGCCAGTCCGCCCACCTGTACGGAGAGATCGTACACTCCTCCCTCCTGTCCCTCTACAGCAGCCACACACAGGTAAGCATTGCATTACACATGTGGGAGGCAGACTACATGGACTGCAATCATCAGACTGTAGAGTACTGCAAGGATTACCTATTGTTTTATCACACGGGGGTGTTATGGACAAACTTCACCTGTGTTTCAACTGGCATGAGGGGGAGGAGATGATGACATCCTTTTCATTTTTGGGTAACTGTTCCTTTAAATACTGTATGTTCATTGCTCCCACAGGAGGCCAGCAATCACTTCCTGGTTCTGTTCTCATTCCATCTGCTGATCCTCTCCCTGGACCACACTCGCCATGACTTCATCTATCAGGTATATGTCATTGACCAATCAGGCATTGACCAGTGATGTCATTCAAATGACATCACTGATGTCATTCAAATGACATCACTGACATCACTGGTCCATCAATGAATGCCTGCAAAACGGTTTAGTTTTCTGATATACAGATTTTGTAATGATATAAAGCTGGTTGAAAATCGGCGGGGTGTTCCTTTAAGGTGGCTTGTGTTGTTTTGGGGGGATTCCTGCACAAACAAGAAGAATGACAGCCATTTTCTGTTCATGTTTGGCTCCTCTTCTCTCTCAGGGCATCCTTCCCCTTTCTGGACTTTCCTTCCAAGCCATCTCACTGGACCCTGATACACCACATTCATCCCATATGTTTGAGATCAGCGGTGAGTCACTGGACCCTGATACACCACATCCATCCCATATGTTTGAGATCAGCAGTGAGTCACTGGACCCTGATACACCACATTCATCCCATATGTTTGAGACAAGCGGTGAGACACTGGGAATTACCCAGTTCAACAAAAGAACGGTACTGTAACTGGAAACTACCCAGTTCAATTACCGGTAATGCATTGTGAGAGCAACAGCAAAGCCTATGACTGTAACGCACTGAGCAGGTCTCTACTGTCCCCTTCACCCACACAGGTCCCATGTTGGACTCCAAGGTGTTTGTGTGTGGCAGCGCTGCAGAGCAGAGGACATGGATGGAGCACATAGAAGAGAGGAGATACAAGTCAACGGCACAACTCACCAGTCCCTCGCATTGTGCTCTTTCCTATCTAGTAAGGACCATTGTTGTTTCAAACAGATCTTATTTCTATTGTCAATTAATTAAGTCTAATACAATCTGTCTGCTAGTGTTAATGTGGTCGGCTATTTTTTAATTTGGTCTTAGTCTTCGTCCTGTGTCAAATGTCCTTGGTAGTTTTTATCATATTAGTCAACCTCATCCTGTTTTATTGACTAAAAGTCTTGAGTATTTTAGTCTCGTTTTAGTCAAAGAAAACCGTCCCATCTCTTTAGAATTCCCAAACTCATTGGAAAGATCTATTAATCTGTTATTATGGAATGGTATTAAGGGTTGAAAGTGCAATACAGACACAGATATAACTGTTTAACTTCTTCTTCTTCTCTTCTGATTGGATCTCTTCTCAATTTGTCCCTGCCTAACATTTTAGTCTAGTTTTTATTTGTTGACGAAATTGTCAATAGATTTTTCTTTCCATTTTGATTCCTTTAATTGTCATCTCCATTAATCACATCATATTTCGACCCTATAGTTACCCTGTGATGAGCACTGGAAAAGAGAGGAGCTGAAAAAGTACTTACTGCAAGCTCCAATATGGCAGTGGGAGGGGTCCCCCATACAGCACATGGGACAACCAGGATACTTCTCCATCGTCCATATCATTAAGACACAAAGACAGGTAGGCCATACAGCACATGGGACAACCTGGATACTTCTCCATGGTCCATATCATTAACACAAAAAGACAGGTAGGCCATACAGCACATGGGACAACCAGGATACTTCTCCATCGTCCATATCATTAAGACACAAAGACAGGTAGGCCATACAGCACATGGGACAACCTGGATACTTCTCCATGGTCCATATCATTAAGACACAAAGACAGGTAGGCCATACAGCACATGGGACAACCTGGATACTTCTCCATGGTCCATATCATTAAGACACAAAGACAGGTAGGCCATACAGCACATGGGACAGCCAGGATACTTACAGTATCTATTGTCCAGGACAATAGATAAGTATCCTGGCTGTGCTGTATGGCCTACCTGTCTTTGTGTGTTAATGATGGACAATTTGTCCATCATTAACACACAAAGACAGGTAGGCCATACAGCACTGTTCTGCTGCTTGGGACTTTTCTCAGCACCTCACTTAAAGTTTGGGGAAGGGACTGTGGAGGGAGAGTCTGGCAAGCGAGACGAACATGAAACAAGTCCCAAAAGGGGCTTGTTAGTTAGTGCTGGTGTTTCTGTGGCTTCCTGTTGCAAAGAGGATGTTGCTAATTTGGTCGATGGTTTTCTCTTTGGCTTCACTGCAAACAGGATGGAAGTGATCTGCCCATCTGCCTTTCATTCCTTCCACCGTCTGCAGTTGCCAGAAACGTGTCTGTGGAAGAACAGCACCCTCTTTCTGTTTGGTGCTGTAAAGCAATTCAGCCAAATCTGAACCGGTGGCATGCAATATACAGATGCATGCAGTGATCTTCAATAGACCCTTTTCACGGCGGCCATTTTGTTGTCGAAAAGGCAGGGTATCCACAGGTCCAAGCAAAACACTAATGAGGGTTTCCAACTTCCATGAGTGCAAGTTGGAAACCCTCATTAGTGTTTTGCTTGCACCTGTGTTTACCCTGCCTTTTCGACACAAAATTGCCCTTGTGAAAAGGGTCTATTGGCACAGGAACCTTGCAAGGTCCCTGCAAGGGACCTTGACTCCTATAAATTAAAGACAAACTTAACTTAATATACTTAAACTTAACTTAACATAACATAACTTCAACCAATTCAACCTTGTAATAAACTCGTAATATATACAGAGATGGGAAACGTACACACTGTACTGATTCAACTTGTTTACTCAAGTAAAAGTAAAAAAACATAGAGGCTCCGCAGCCAAGAGGGCGGGCCTAGGTTAAGGACCGCCCCCTAAGACCAAAACAAAATGTGTGACAGACATATGAATTGACTAATCACGGACGGCGTGACACCACTCGTGGTGCGGGACATTTGTGAACATTTTGATGCACCAATGCTGAAATGCTGACTTGTGATTCAGACCCTCCGTCGCCGGAAGTGTGCTGATGTAAAACGTTGGGTCTGATCACGTGACCTACCATGTGATCAGAGCCCAGTGATGATCACGTGACCTACCATGTGATCAGAGCCCAGTGAAGAAAAATGTATTTCAAAATGCCATGGCATCCCTTCAGTGGTAGCATAGTAGCTACGTAACACAGTGCTAATGGTAACAGTGACATGGTTGGCTTTGTTATTACAGGGACTCCAAGAGAGACTGATGGTTCTCTTCCCTCAAGACGTGTTGCTGCTGTCAGTGGACAACAAACGGCTGAATATAAGATATGAGGTAGTGTAACACCACACTATGGGAATAGTTCCCATAGTGTGACATAACCACGTGTCCCTATGAACATGTCTTGGCTTGTACGTTTCTACAATCCACCAGTGTTGGGCTCCTTATTCAATTTATATATGTATATATATATATATATATATACTGTATATATATATGTGTGTGTGTGTGTGTGTGTGTGTGCGTGTCTTTAATCCGTAATCATTGTCTGCTATTGAAAAATAGCACGGTGACCAGTAAGCGTGTTGTGGCCGGGGTGGATAGAGGGCGTAAACACTCGCTTTTCATACCAGAGAGCTGTGTGTTCGATCCCCAGTCATGGTCAGAGCATTTCCAAAGTCTGCATTTCAACTGTGAGTCACATGGTTTGTGTTATGTAAGCCTCACCCAAACCATAATCGTGACGTTAACCACGTTGTTTTACTTGCCTAAACATAACCGTTTTTTTTAAGTTGGTTTATTTGGGTTTAACATTGAAAAGTTTTTCAAATTAACTGACATTTTGCGATTGGGTTGGGAAAGGATAGATGTTTACTCTCATCAAGGTGTCCATTTTGCTCTGAGGATGTGGAAGTGAAAAGTGCGGCACCTGGTTCAACCTACACTCTTCTTCTTCTTCTCCGTCCACTCTACCAGGGGAGGCTGCCCAGGCAAAGCATCAAAGCAGTGGAGAGGTCAGCCTTGCCTGGACGCCTGGAGTTTGAGCTGACAGGTAACACTATGATGTCTCTGGAATAACATGAGCAGCATTGAGGCAGGCAGTGTACAGTAACCCCCCCTCCCCTCCTCCAAATGTAATTTCAGGTGAGCTGGTGGAGCCCCTGCAGGTCTCTTGCACCTGTCTGGAGGATTACCAGAACTGGATCTTCCAATTACAACAGGTAGGTTGTAGCTGTTGTAGGTTTTTGTCTTGTTTAATATGTTGCATTGTTTAATGTCGCCCTCTTTTGGGTAGTGAGTGTGGAAAGATGTGTATACGAAGGCCCAGCCGAGCAGCATTTTGGTAAACAAACCGCGTCACTTGGTGGAAACGGCAATAGGACCCTATGGAGCACGAGCTTGAGTGTCTGACTCAAGCCGGCTGACCTTGTTTACATTTTAAAAACTGCGACAGTTCACATTACTTTAACACAACATGCATAATATATTATACATCAAACTCTTGAGCTAATTCTGCTCACTCAGGATGTCAAAATATAAGCGATGTGATGTATACTTGTTGAGATATTAACGTTTGGCACAACTCATACTACTTAACATTTCTGGGTGGTTGTGACGTCACGCTGATTCATCCTATAAATGTGACTGTTTGATCTACGATCTACAGCCAGGAAAGAACAGCCACGTTCCGGTGAGCCATGGCGCTCCGCCAATCATGCCAAAGAGACCCAGGAGCAGAAAGGAGTCCCAGGAGCCGATGGTAACAGACCGAGGCCACACCAACGGGTGGGGCTGACTCATACGCAGAGCCTTGGAAATCCATTGTATTAAATCGAACATAAAAGCTGTTGATAGCGTGTATATAATGCATGTATTCCTACTTGTACCACAGAGAGGAGATACAGTATAGCTGTTTCTGAGTCAAGGGAACCTCGCTGAAGGTAACCCAAGAAGCTAGAACAGTAGATATTGTACAGTTTCTGCTTCGATCATTTTCTTAATGGACATAGTTATTTACGTTTTAACAAACAATAAACAGTTTCCAAAAAGTGTTTTTCGATTTGAGAATGATGTGAAGAGTTCTACAGTCATTCAATCCAAATGAATAAAGTGACAGTACATGGCATTTATTTCAATGGTTAAACATTTACAGTGATGTGCTGAAATCCAGTGAAAATCCAGTGTATTATATAATAGTCATTTATATTTATTGTCATTTTTGATATTAATATCTGACTGCAACATCTATTGTTATGGAATGGAATGGCATCATTCTTGTAAAATATAAATTACCATCATAAAAGTAAAGGAATCATATTCTACTCTTTATACATGTAGTGAAGTACATCTACAGTATTGTAAATTTACATCAGTATCTCCATAGAGAATAACCAGCTATAGGAGTATAAATACACATGCTGCAACAACAATCATTTAAATTACAACTAACAACTTAGTGACAGTAGATGTAGCAAAAGCAGTTTAGAAACATTTAATGTGCCATTGGAAGAGTTTACATTTGAATGCCGGTAATATAATAGTGGTTGATGGACACGGTAGAGTCACCAGCTGCTCTCTTACTGTATTATTGGTCACTTGGGGATTTTTACAGTTATAGATGGGACATGTGGGCCAAATGTAATAGTGTATTCTAATAATGTTATTATTGTAGGGAAATCCTCTTTTCTTTGAAAATTAAGGATGTCTCTAACACATTATACTCGTTTTTGTCGACACTCTTAAAGTGTTATGTAACGCTAAATGTGGGGAATGTGGATGAAATCATAAACATACACGTTTACTCAGGGAGTTTGTAAATGTGAGCATTTCCTGAGGTAAATCTGGGTATATTTTGTCTGTTGTCTTCCTGTTGACCTCAGAAATGCCACCAGTTTGGCAAAAAAACTGGTTGCAAAGAAAAATTCTAATAAAAAAGTGAGAAAAACTGATGCGCTCTGTTCTTCACTGGGTCAGGCACATATCTCAGCTTACGACAGAAGCCATTCTGAAGAAGGATTTTGGTCATTGGTAGTACAGGACTGAGAGAGCTTTTTACACACACGTTAGCCAAAAATGTACACATTTACAAAATTTACCTTGGGAAATGTTTACATTTTTGCACCACTGGCAAATATGTGCATGTACATTTTTACCACATTTACTGTCTGTGACATGGATGATCTGAAAAACTCTAATTTGAAAGGTATTGAATGCATTCACAGGCTGCATGCATCAATAAATTGCTGCTACACATTTTGGCAGTGTGGGGGAAAAAGATCATTCAAAATGTTGACCTAATATTTTTTTAACCATTATGCGTAAAAATGTTTTAGCACCTGCACACTATATCAAGGTCCCATATACATCTCAAATCAAAACAATGATCCAGAAGCTTGAAAATACTAAGCCTTACCAACTGAAGTGCACACTTGACATCATACACACACACCACGAGTTGCGATACAAAACGTTTAGGGTTCCTCCTGGAGCTTCTGCGTGACGCACTTGATGCGGATATTTTCTCGGAGGTTACGGAGTCGCGCACTGCGACTCGTGATTTCCTCCACGTAGGTTTTGGGGAACCAGCCCCGTTCCCCGTCAGACAGCCGGAGGCCTTCCACCCAGCCTGGCAAAATATAACAAGCCTTAGAAATCCAAGCAAAACACTATTTATTAATGTTTTGATCACCAAGCCCCACCCCCCTCCCTCTTTCTCCCCAACTGTACTTGGCCAATTCTCCCTGCTGTCCCGGTTGTTGCTCCACCCCCTCTGCCGATCTGTGGAGAGGTGTTGACGAGCACATGCTTCCTCCGATACATATGCAGTCGCAAGCCGCTTCTTTTCACTTGACGGTGAGGAGTTTCACCTGCAGGACATAGTGCGTGGGAGGATCACGCTAGTCCCCCCAGGTCTCCTCCCACCGAACAGGCCACCCCGACTGACCAGAGGAGGCACTAGTGCAGCGAACAGGACACATACACTTAATCCGGCTTCCCACCCGCAGACACGGCCAATTATGCCTGTATGGACGCCCGAGCAAGCCGTAGGTAACACGGGGGCTCGAACCAGCGACTCTCATTTTTTTATTTTTTATTTAACCTTTATTTAACCAGGTATGTCTCATTGAGAGTAAAATCTCTTTTACAAGAGATACCTGGCCAAGAATGGCTGCAGCTACATAGTTTCAGACACAACAAACAGTAAAACTTACAACAAGACAACAAACAAGAAAACAAACAAGCTCGAGAGTGCAATACAGTACGGGTGCAGGAAAAAATACATTTGAATCATCAATTAAAACATGTTGGTAGGCAGGGAATCTACCGCTGCACTACCCGGACAACCGGAAAGCACAATTGATTATGATGAACCGCATGCAGCAATCTTCAACTGGTGCCTGGCCAGCTGGCTGCTAGCCGACTGTCAGCCGGCTGCTAGCCGACTGACAAAATATAAGCGATGTGATGTATACTACGACTGACAGTCGGCTGCTAGCCGACTGTCAGCTGGCTGCGACTGTCAACCAAGATCCTTGGCAGATTAAATAAAGACAAAACAGAAACTGAATTAATATACTTACACTTAACTTAACATAACATAACTTAAACCAATTCAACCTCTTAATAAACAGTATAGATACAGTATCATTAGTTTCTCTAAAGCAATGTCCCTCAGTCATGGTGTAACAAAGTTCAGGTCTTTGGTAGCCGAAAGGCCTTCGACTGGGGGCACCAACTGAAGATTGCTACCACTGTAATAAAGAAATGTGTCTCAGACTCTTACCGTCACTTGTAATCGTCTTGGCTTGAAGAATGTCAGCCTTTTCCAGTGTGAGCTCGTCGTGCTCCTGGGCCTGATAGCTCTTGATGCACTGAACCTGGGACACATCTGAGATGAGAAGAAAAGAAAAGAGTCAGAAATGAAAGAGAGGATTGAAGAAGCTTGAGTTCCTGTTGAGTTCAGCTGCTGGACTGACCATCGTTCTCACTGGCCTGCTCAATGTCTTCCAGAGGATCGGACGGAAACATGGCTGTGATCCATCTCTGCTTCCCACTCCTCGGTAGACACAAAGAAAGACAAGCATGAAGTTTAGCCAATAGACGTGCAATGTTTGTGATGCCTCCGCTGGCGATAGCCAGGCCAGAGGCATTATGGTTTCGGGTTGTCCGTCCGTTATGGTTTCGGGTTCTCCGTCCGTCCGTCCGTCCATCTGTCCGTCCGTCCATCCGTCCAACGTTCGTGAAACTTTCAAATCAATTCAAATTCAAATCAATCACCAGTTGTCTATCTGGAAGTGACTGTTCGTGGCAGTGCGCTGTTGCAGTGATTCAGTCTATACAGAAGACTGAAGCAGAGACGCAAATTAATCAGAGCATGCGTGAAAATGGTGTGTAAGAGATGTACAGAAAGTCTTCTTGACAATGACTGGATAGAGCCTGAGAAGGAGGGTGAGGTGCTGCTCACTCGGTGTGGGATTTGAGCAGGAGGGTGAGGTGTTACTCACTCGGTGTGGGATTTGAGGAGGATCTGGTGTTTGAGCTGCTGGCCTTCACACAGCTGGAGGTGGAAGATGAAGCCGGAGATGCCCTGCAGCTTCTGACTCAGGTCCTTCACCTTCAGCTCTCCCATCTTGGCGTGCACAAACACCAGAAATTTCCACGTGCTGCCAAGGAGCGGAAAGTCAGATAATTTCCTTAGCAAGGTTATGAGAGTCAACTAAAATTAAACTAAACTAGGTGTGGAAAATAAATCACACCCAGGTGTTGGAGTAAGCGGTGCAGGTTTGGAGGTCCGACCCTTCTCCTCCACCCCCCTCTCCCCTCTCTCCTCTCTCCGGCACTGTGTGCGTGTGTGTGCATGTGTGCGCGTGTGTGTGTGTGTGTGTGTGTGTGTGTGTGTGTGTGTGTGCATGCGTGTGTGTGCGCGTGTGTTTCGAGCCCCTCTCTCAATAGCGTGCCAAAGTTTCACCCATGAGGAAGTGAATTCTTTGGAAAATTCTCCATTTTAGTAAACTAAAATCAAAGTAAAAACTAGACTTTAGAAAGAAAAAAGAAAACTAACTGAAACTAATGGTATACTGTAACTAAAATAAAATAAACATATACAGAAAAAAGTCTTTGTCAATCTGGTCAAATGTGTCAACAAGCATGCACAAGCATGTGTCAACACAACAAGCAAGAGGAGGCATGGTGCATGTTTATTGAGAATGTGAGTCAACTGCTTTTCACAAAGAACTTCTTGAATCTTTCCCCTGAAAAATACCTCCCATAATACAGCATTAAAAAAAACTAAAACCAATACTCAAACCCGCTCTGGAAACTAACTGAAACTAAACTGAATTGAAAACCAAAATTAAAACCAAAATACAAATAAAAAGGAATGAAAAATACGAAACGATAATAACTGTTCCTTCGTGGCATGTTGTGTGAATCAGTGCAGTGTTTTTTGTCTGTCTGTGTGCAGCATGTGACTCACTCCCTCCTCCTGGACAGTGTTTTGTGTCTGTCTGTGTGCAGCATGTGACTCACTCCTTCCTCCTGGACAGTGTTTTGTGTCTGTCTGTGTGCAGCATGTGACTCACTCCTTCCTCCTGGACAGTGTTTTGTGTCTGTCTGTGTGCAGCATGTGACTCACTCCTTCCTCCTGGACAGTGTTTTGTGTCTGTCTGTGTGCAGCATGTGACTCACTCCTTCCTCCTGGACAGTGTTTTGTGTCTGTCTGTGTGCAGCATGTGACTCACTCCTTCCTCCTGGACAGTGTTTTGTGTCTGTCTGTGTGCAGCATGTGACTCATTCCTTCCTCCTGGACAGTGTTTTGTGTCTGTCTGTGTGCAGCATGTGACTCACTCCTTCCTCCTGGACAGCAGCAGACAGTCGTTGAACAGGTGCAGGTAAACAGGCTTAGTGGGTAACTTGAGCTTGGAGCCAGATATGCTCATGGTCTGAGTGTCCACCTCCAGCAGCTCACCATGCTTCACCAGCCAGCGGGACTGAGAGATCAGGGGGAAGATCTAGAAGGCAAGGAATCACTTAGCCGAGTAAGATACACTGTAAAGATATAGGAACAGTGATGATATAAAAGCTGACATTATGAGCTTGAGTCCCACAGGACTGGTATTATCAGGGCACCTCTGTCTTCACCAAAATACACGATCTTTGACTTTACTTTAATCACAGACGGGATTCACACGGAATTAAATTCACGGACGATGTCCAGAGTTATTACTACTCACTGGAGGTCCCAGGTAATGTTAGTCCTGTGCCAACGGGGCTGGTTAGGCATATAAACCAAGGGATTTTGATTTTGATTTTCACTCAGACGAAAAAATAAAAAATAAAACAACAAACAACAGTTTTGGTCCGAGTGAAATGTTCTATGGTCTCTCCTGATTCTAAATAGAGCTGAATCTCTTGTTTTGGAAGTAAAACAATTTTTTACAAGCATTTACAAAATTATGCAAAAATAAATGGGGGGTGATATCCCTTAGTTTGTATGCCTAACCCGGAAGAGGGTGTAACTTTGGCTCTCTATTCAATTGTAAAGATTTCAAAGAAGACATTCCATGACTGTAGTGTATTGCCTACATGCTATTGTTTCTGTTCACAAGTGAATGACGCCATCATCATGCGTCTGTAATGCACCTCAGAAAAAGTGCTCAAGTAAAGTCGATAAAACATGTCTGCCGAGTCTTTGTTATTTTGTGTTAAATATAAGACAAAACACAACAATTACCTTGCCCTCAAAATGAATTTTTTTATTGAGGTGAATGAGCTCCTCCATTCTTTTCATGGACTGCACACTGGAATTACATTCTTTGATGATCTGTGAAGAGACACACCAACACAGTTATTACGGTGGAGTCACACCATCATAATAATGGTCCTCAGTGTGCTGCCTGTGATGATCATCACTACCTTCTTAAGCTCATTGAAGGCTTTGGTGGCCGTGTCCTCATCTCGTGAACCTGGCCTCGTCCTCTTTAAGATATTCTGAAAAGTCAAGAAACTGTCACTGTAAACATGACTGCCTCTTCCTGCTATTCTAGAGCCATAATAGTTTCGCAATGCAGAAAAAATGGACGGAATTATGGAATTTGGTATTAAAAATGGAATCAACCATGGAATATTGCAGAATTTTCCATAATTTGTCTGAAATTGATCAAAGTAGGCCTAATTATTGTAGTAACCTAAATTATTTCATAATCATAAAATAGGCAGAGAGAAATAATTCTGTTTCCGATTAGGGTGTTTTGCGAGGGGGGGTGGGTCTTGTTTGGGACCCTTACATCACGTCACAACTTGGTTTTCACTTTGAGAAACATGTCGAAGAGGCTGTCTGAGAGAGCCATGTCATCTTTTTCTTTTTTTAAATAAAATAAATCGCGATCCTAACCACTCAATAGACTACTTGCACAACTCCACTACTTCCTGAAATGAGTAGGGCATCTTGGTTTCCTGTCCTACACTATAGAGGGTATGCACACCCACTGGAAGACGCCCCCTCAATCAGGAATGAGTGTCAAATTGAGTGTCAAATTCCTCCCTGAGCAGCATGTGTCAGTTATCTAGGCTGATTACTGCATTCAAGCTCAGTCTTGGGCTGCGTTCCAATACCCATACTTGTACTTCTTTCTTGTAGTATGTACTGCCGCTGCCCTCACAAAGTATGGATTGTAGTGTGTAGCATGCATGCAAAATGCATACTATTGGGACACACTACATCTGTCATCACGTGAGCTTCCTGAACTCCGACCTCTTGCTCACTTCCGCCGACGTCCGCAGCGCCACATTTGAGTTGTTTTTTTGTTTTTTTCAATAAACAAAGTCTGGCAATAACAAACAGTACATTATACAAAAAATTCAGACTAAGCATTTACAAAATTGGAACAGACAATCAAATAAACAAATTGCTGTTATATTGTAATGTATGTTGTTTCTAATAAACTGATGTGATGATACTTACATGCAGTCTCATTCTTAACACCAAGTGCATCCTCAAGAAGGCACAGCAGCGACTGTACTTTCTGAGGCGCCTCAAGAAATTTGGCTTGAGCACCAAAGGCCTTGTGAATTTCTATCGCTGTACCATAGAAAGTGTTCTGACAGGGTGTATCACAGTGTGGTACGCCAACCTGACCGCCCAGGACTGCAGACTGCTGCAGAGGACTGTGAAGACAGCAGCTAAAATCATTGGCACAGAACTACCAAACCTCCATAACATCTTCACCACTCGCTGTAAAATGAAAGCCAAAAACATTATCAAAGACACCAGCCACCCCGCTCATACCGTTCTCACTCCTCCCTTCCAAAAAACGCTACCGGAGCATCAAATCACACACCATCCGTCTCAGTAACAGCTTTTTCCCTCAGACAGTCAGGCTGCTGAACAGTTGACTCACACACACTGCAATGCACTGTCACTTTGTTGTGCACCATTACTGTACAGTACTGTATCGTGGTTTGTGTTATGTCTACACGTACTGTGTACAGACATGTCTGTATCACGTGTAGCCTACATAATTATGTAGGTCTACACCCTTTTTCTGTCGGTCTTTGTGACCATGTCCTTGTGTATGTAAGGCTGAGGGTGCTCAGAGCATAAAGAATTTCATTGTATTATACATTGTATTATACATATGACAATAAACTACTTGAACTTGAACTTGAACAGTATAATAACGTGCATATTTCTGTCAGTGTTTTTATCATAATTATTGACGTGTTCACAGCGTCATGGAGGTGGGCGTGGATTATACACGGAGCTCAGTCAGTGCGACGTAACTCCAGTAGGTGGCGGTAATGCACAAAAAGTTGTTTGCCAACCACCATAAAACATTAGAAGAAGAAGAACTTCCGCTGCGCAAAGGATTGTGGGGAAGTTTGGCTGGCGCAGCATGCATCAATGCATACTCCGAAATAGGAGCTGATGTAGTACAACATCCTGGTACTCTTGGCATACTGCATCTGACATACTATGTATTGGGACATACTAATTCTTTTTTTGCCTACTAAATAGTATGGAAGTATGGGTATTGGAACGGGGCCCAGCTGTGACTCAGTGGGCGTGACCCCACAGTGACTTCTGTGACATCACGTGCATACCCTGTATTGGATGAACTGATTAATGTCAGGTGTGCCTGACTGCTGCAGTCACAACAACAGTGATCAGGCACACCTGACATTAATCAGTTCATCCAATAGTGTAGGACAGCAAACCAAGATGCCCTACTCATTTCAGGAAGTAGTGGAGTTGTGCAAGTAGTCTATTAAAATCAACAAAGGAAAAAACTGAATTTGCGGGGAGAAAAAAGAAAAAGAATTAGGACCAAATAAAATATCTCAGGCCCTACTATTCACAGTCAAAACGTGCTACTGCAAATGTGCGTGGCCAGTACTGCACAAACATTACCCCGACTGCAGTTCCACAAAGCTGGATTCAAGTGCTAACATGAACGGGTACCTCCACCAGCATTTTGAGCCGTGTGATCCGCTGGAAGGGGAGGATCAGGAAGGAAGTGAGGGGGAGTCTCTGGCAGACAGGGTCCTCCTCCAGACGAGCCAGGATACTGGGGAAACGAGCATTCTCCTGCCTGAAAGACCAAGACACGGACGTTAAAGCTAGAGACACATTTGAGATGGATAGGGCATTTGCTGAGAACTATTATACCGTATGTAGCCCCGCCCACTTGACCCAGTTGTGTTATGACTTCCTGTTCAAAACACTGTCTGTTTTACTTGGTCACTAGTACTGTACTGTCACAGGAAGTGTCAACACAATAGGAAGTAACGGGCTGACCCCTGTGTTGGAACATAAGGTGAATACTGCGCCAAAATACCAAGAATACTTGAATATGTGAACACTTCTCAACTGTGCTCTGTTACAGTGATGGCAGACTACAGAGAGACAGCGCAACGTAGCCGATTTACTAACATTAAGTTTAAAAAAAAATCTAAAGAACTTTCATTTCTATTCTTGCTTAAAATATATAAATTCAAGCAATTTCAATGACCCATGTCTATATTCAAAAATGTTCAAGGCCTTGATATTTTTTCTCAAATTCACAAACTTTCAAGGATTTCAAGGACCTATGGGAACTCTGAAGTCCTTAGCCTACATATATTTTCAGACATCCATCACTGTTCATATATTGTATACAGTGAAAGGAGTTGCTCACAGCAAACGCTGGTAGGTCTGCTCTTGGTATATATTCTACATACAGTGAAAGGAGTTGCTCACAGCAAACGCTGGTAGGTCTGCTCTTGGTAGGCCTGGTTGGTCACATAGGGTAAATAAACCCGACGCAGCGCTGGGCAGTGATCCAGAACGATGTCACACACGTCAAAGCGCAGAATGTCCTCCTCCAGCCGGTGCTCCAGGTCCTGAAGAAACCTAGAGGCAGGAAGTGAGCACAACATGTGAGGAGGAGCAACGTTACATTTTTGTGAACTGAAACAAAAACAAAAACAAGGCTTTACAAAAATCTAATATAACTAACTGAAACTATATTGTGTGTTTACAAAACTAACAAAAAAAACTAAGATTGTAGAGAAAATGTCTTTAGTTTAATCTTTTTAAATGTATTAGTTAAGGTTATCCCTTACAGTAGTTGTTATGAATTACATACATTTTGCACTTCTGGCTCCATCTTTTGTACACTGTTTACATATTTGTGCCCATGGATTCTCAAATTTCCTAGTTTCAAACAAAGGATCACTGAGGTCATTGTTATTAGCTGCTCCTGTCGAAATGTGTAATTTAGAACGTTATGTCCTCGGATATGTGCTTTTTTGTATAGGATACTTTTAATTTGTTTCAATTGTTCTCCATGTTGTAAGTATTGTTTTTGTCATGCTCTCATGTGTGATTTTTGCTGCCTTCTTGGCCATGTCAGCATCGTAAATGTGATTCATATCTCAATGCTTTTTATCTGGTTAATATATATATATATATATATATACTGTATATATTTAAGCAATATCACACGAGAGGGAGTGCATTGTTGGCTAATATTGGCACTGCTGTGATTCGGTCGCAGGCACGAGGCCGCAGGCCGAGTGCCGTAGATAATCACAGCAGTGCCAATATTAGACAACAATGCACGACCTTGAGTGTGATATTGCTTTTATACAACAGTTCTATTAAACAAAGCTGATTAAAAAAATGACAAAAAGCTGAGAAAATAGATGATTTCTGTATTTATTCCTCCGCCAACAAAAATAGTCCCCCCAGCTTTCCCTTTGCAGAAAATGTAGCCTAATCAGCCTAATTAACTGCAGGCTGTCTACTTTACTACTGTCTACTCTACAGCTGTGAAGCATTTTGTTGATTAGGCCAGCTGTGAAGCGGAGTGATCTACACACAGTAAAGCGCCAGTGCATTATCATGAAATATAGGCACTCGTAGGATCCCTCTTGTCCAATCAAATTGCTCGGCCGGAACTACCTGTTGTATAAATACTGTATATACATGTACGTATATATATATATATATATATATATATACACTGTATATATATACTGTATATACATATACATATACATATATATATATATATATATATATATATATATATATATATATATATATATATATATAGTGGGTTCGGAAAGTATTCAGACCCCCTTAAATTTTTCACTCTTTGTCATATTGCAGCCATTTGCTAAAAGCAATTAATTTCATTTTTTTCCTCGTTCATGCACACACAGCACCCAATATTGTCAGAAAAACACAGACTTGTAGACATTTTTGCAGATTTATTACAAAAAAACACTGAAATATCACATGGCCATAAGTATTCAGACCCTTTGCTGTGACACTTGTATATTTAACTCAGGTGCTGTCCAATTCTTCTGATCATCCTTGAGATGGGCCTACACCTTCATTGGAGTCCAGCTGTGCTTAATTATATTGATTGGACTTGATTGGGAAAAGCACACACCTGTCAATATAAGACCTTACAGCTCACAGTGTAAAGTCAGAGCAAATGAGAATCATGAGGTCGAAGGAACTGACTGAAGAGCTGAGAGACAGAATTGTGGCAAGGCACAGATCTGGCCAAGGCTACAAAAAAATTCTGTTGCACTTAAGGTTCCTAAGAGCACAGTGGCCTCCATAATCCTTAAATGGAAGAAGTTTGGGACGACCAGGACTCTTCCTCGAACTGGCCGTCCGGCCAAACTGAGCATCCGGGGGAGAAGAGCCTTGGTGAGAGAGGTAAAGAAGAACACAAAGATCACTCTGGCTGAGCTCCAGAGATGCAGCGGGGAGATGGGACAAAGTTCTAGAAAGACAACCATCACTGCAGCCCTCCACCAGTCGGGGCTTTATGGCAGAGTGGCCCGACGGAAGCCTCTCCTCAGTGCAAAACATATGAAAGCCTGCATCGGGTTTGCCAAAAAACACCTGAAGGACTCCCAGACTCTGAGAAATAAAATTCTCTCCAAAATCGAACTTTTTGGCTAAGCGGTACAGTATGTGTGGAGAACACCTGGCACTGCTCGTCACCTGCCTAATACCATCCCTACAGTGAAGCATGGTGGTGGCAGCATCATGCTGTGGGGGTGTTTTTCAGCTGCAGGGACAGGACGACTGGTTGCAATTGAAGGAAAGATGAATGCAGCCAAGTACATTGATATCCTGGACAAAAACCTTTTCCAGAGTGTTCACGACCTCAGAATGGGCCGAAGGTTCACCTTCCAACAAGACAATGATCCCAAGCACACAGCTAAAATAATGAAGGAGTGGTTTCAGAACAACTCTGTGAATGTTCTTGAATGGCCTAGCCAGAGTCCTGACTTAAATCCAATTGAGCATCTCTGGAGAGACCTGAAGATGGCTGTCCACCAACGTTCACCATCCAACCTGACAGAACTGGAGAGGATCTGCAAGGAGGAATGGCAAAAGATCCCCAAATCCAGGTGTTAAAGACTTGTTGGATCATTCCCAAGAAGACTCATGGCTGTATTGGCTCAAAAAGGTGCTTCTACTCAATACTGAGCAAAGGGTCTGAATACTTATGCCCATGTGATATTTCAGTGTTTTTTTGTAATAAATCTGCAAAAATGTCTACAAGTCTGTGTTTTTCTGACAATATTGGGTGCTGTGTGTGCATGAACGAGGAAAAAAATGAAATTAATTGCTTTTAGCAAATGGCTGCAATATGACAAAGAGTGAAAAATTTAAGGGGGTCTGAATACTTTCCGAACCCACTATACTGTATATATATACTGTATATACATATTTATATATATATATATATATACGATCTGGCTGAAACTTTCAGGGGGTGTAACGAGCACCCGACAACAGGTAAAGAAGAGGCACATGGGCATTGTGTTCCATCACCTCTCACTGACGTCTTTAACCTCAGGCAGCTTGGAGAACAGCCACTGCCTGTCCTGAGCTCCCAGACACTCCGCCAGCTCCTGGGACAGCATCAGGTGGTCCACGGCGATCGTCAGGCTGCGGATGTATGATGCTTCCGACGTCACCAGCTCAAATTTGGCCTGAGTGGAGGAGGAGACGCTATGTGAGCTAAGGGACAGTAGCCTGGGTGGAGGAGGAAACAGTATGTGAGCTAAGGGACAGTAGGCTGGGTGGAGGAGGAAACACTATGTCAGCTAAGAGACAGTAGGAGGAGGAAACACTATGTGAGCTAAGGGACAGTAGGCTGGGTGGAGGAGGAAACACTATGTCAGCTAAGAGACAGTAGGAGGAGGAAACACTATGTGAGCTAAGGGACAGTAGGCTGGGTGGAGGAGGAAATGCTATGTGAGCTAAGGGACAGTAGGTTGGGTGGAGGAGGAAACGCTATGTGAGCTAAGAGACAGTAGGCTGGGTGGAGGAGGAAACACTATGTGAGCTAAGGGACAGTAGGCTTTGTGGAGGAGGAAACGCTATGTGAGCTAAGGGACAGTAGGTTGGGTGGAGGAGGAAACGTTATGTGAGCTAAGAGACAGTAGGCTGGGTGGAGGAGGAAACGTTATGCGAGCTAAGAGACAGTAGGTTGGGTGGAGGAGGAAACGCTATGTGAGCTAAGAGACAGTAGGCTGGGTGGAGGAGGAAACGTTATGTGAGCTAAGAGACAGTAGGCTGGGTGGAGGAGGAAACGCTATGTGAGCTAAGGGACAGTAGGCTTTGTGGAGGAGGAAACGCTATGTGAGCTAAGGGACAGTAGGCTTTGTGGAGGAGGAAACGCTATGTGAGCTAAGAGACAGTAGGCTGGGTGGAGGAGGAAACGCTATGTGAGCTAAGGGACAGTAGGCTGGGTGGAGGAGGAAACACTATGTGAGCTAAGGGACAGTAGGCTTTGTGGAGGAGGAAACGCTATGTGAGCTAAGGGACAGTAGGCTTTGTGGAGGAGGAAACGCTATGTGAGCTAAGAGACAGTAGGCTGGGTGGAGGAGGAAACGCTATGTGAGCTAAGAGACAGTAGGCTGGGTGGAGGAGGAAACGCTATGTGAGCTAAGAGACAGTAGGCTGGGTGGAGGAAATGATGTGAGCTAAGAGACAGTAGGCTGGGTGGAGGAGCAACACTATGTTATTGTAACAGACTGTATACGAGGCTCTGTGTCCACCTGGAGTTGTTAAATGAAGTTAACCTCTGAAGCCGTACAGCCTACAGACTCATACACACAGTCAACATCATTTGAGTCTGTTACATAATATAATAGTCTGGGACACATGATATAAAATACACCTGTCCCATGATCGTTTAGCCTGTGGTACCGTACAGTCGTGTACAAGTTGTGTAAGAGATAGAATATATATGTGCCTGGTGCCCTGTATCTTTTCAGTGAATGGATAGCTTAGTTGGTAGAGCATGTTGGCCTGATTGTGGGAGATCGGCGGTTCGAATCCCTTGTGAGGTGGTCTAAATGTGAACGTTCAATCAACGTCTGCAAATAGTGGGTGAAAAAACTTTGAAAAGTGGGAGCTCCGACTTGAAAAATCTACCCCCACAGGCTGGGAATCAGTTGTGTGACTTCACACAACAATGGCTGCAACCATGAAGTATGTACTCCAAAGTATGAAGTGCCAAAATAAAATGTATAATGACATCTGTTCCCTTATGTGTCGTTGCCGCTCCTCATTTTCATTTAAATATGCAAAGAGGGTGCTCCGCACGTTGTTAAGCTGTCTTGCTATTTGCCAAACAAAAAAAAGTTTGTTGCGGTCCGCCATGTTTCTTCTTTGCATTTTGCCTTTGTGCACTGGAACTCTTTGAAGGTGGGGGGTGGGACCTTTCCACTGGGAAACACCGACGTCCCAGTTGTCTGGAAGGCAGCATAAGTCCTGCCCCCTCCATGTTAGTGGATGGGACATCAGCCAAACTAAAAAAGAATCAAAGCTCACCTGGTAGAGTGCGTACTGTACCACAAAGGCTAGTCCTACGCGCAGCCGATCCGGGTTCGAATGCGACCCATGGTCCTTTGCCGCATGTCATCCCCTCTCTCTCTCCCCGCTTTTCTTGTCTGCCTACTGTCCTATCAATAAAGGCAAAAATGCCCCAAAAAATTATAAATAAAATAATTTGACCCAAAGATGGTTCCAATCACTTTAAGTAGTTCTTATCACACTAATGTAAGTTCAAGTGCTGATTTTTATGATAGCTTTGTTTTTAAACTGTTATTTGACGATATAAAAAGGGCTGATTGACAGCTGTGACAGCCACTCTCAAACCTCCATCAGACGGCGGTGTGGCTGAGAGGGCTCCTCCCACTCTACTGTGCAGACTCTGGTTGCAAATGACATCACCAGCGCAAGATGGCAGTGCCGGTATCCGGGATATTTTGGCTTCACTTGCGTCATTCATATAAAACTCAAAGGCGAAGGCAATTCTCCAATCTGAGGTTTCCTCAAATTTGCCACATTCACCTCCTGCAATTTCCTCTCCTCGTTGCTGAAGTTGTCGAGCTGGCCGCTGGTCCGGACGTCAGGGATGTCCTGCCAGAGGGCGAAGGCCGAGCCTCGCGAGGAGCGGAAGGAACTGGACGGAGACAGGTTAGAGGGAGACGGGGTGCCGTCTGACCCCTCGTCCCTCAGCCCCTCCTCCTCTGTGCCTGGCTCCTTTCCTTGTTGCCTCTGGATCTCTCTGTTGATGGCCACATCGCTGTATTCCTGGTACAGAATCGCTGGAGGACCGAGCACAAAGCAAGAGAAAGATGTCACGGGTGGATTAGGGTTAGAGGGGTACAATAGGGGAACATTTGTGGGAGAAAAACGACAGCAAAATGTTGCAGGGAAACTCACAACTAGGCAGAAACCGTGACAAGCGATTGGAGCTGACAACAGTGGGAGGTGAGCCCCAGTCCTCCTCGATGGATTTCTTTCGTATTCTGTGGGGAATAGAAAAACAATACAGGCAGTTTCACTCATAGAGTACTGACTCAGAGTACTGACTCATAGAGTACTGACTCATAGAATACTGACTCAGAGTACTGACTCATAGAATACTGACTCAGAGTACTGACTCATAGAATACTGACTCAGAGTACTGACTCATAGAATACTGACTCAGAGTACTGACTCATAGAATACTGACTCAGAGTACTGACTCATAGAATACTGACTCAGAGTACTGACTCATAGAATACTGACTCAGAGTACTGACTCATAGAATACTGACTCAGAGTAGTGACTCATAGAATACTGACTCAGAGTACTGACTCATAGAATACTGACTCAGAGTACTGACTCATAGAGTACTGACTCATAGAATACTGACTCAGAGTACTGACTCATAGAATACTGACTCAGAGTACTGACTCATAGAATACTGACTCAGAGTACTGACTCATAGAATACTGACTCAGAGTACTGACTCATAGAATACTGACTCAGAGTACTGACTCATAGAGTACTGACTCATAGAATACTGACTCAGAGTACTGACTCATAGAATACTGACTCAGAGTACTGACTCATAGAATACTGACTCAGAGTACTGACTCATAGAATACTGACTCAGAGTACTGACTCATAGAATACTGGCTCAGAGTACTGACTCATAGAATACTGACTCATAGAATACTGACTCATAGAATACTGACTCAGAGTACTGACTCAGAATACTGACTCATAGAGTACTGACTCATAGAATACTGACTCAGAGTACTGACTCAGAGTACTGACTCATAGAGTACTGACTCATAGAATACTGACTCAGAGTACTGACTCATAGAATACTGACTCAGAGTACTGACTCATAGAATACTGACTCAGAGTACTGACTCGAATACTGACTCAGAGTACTGTTAAAAAGAACAGATACAGAAATTCCTTTGTGCCTGTCTCTATCAGAGCGTTGAACGCTGTTGGGGTACAAATGTAATGTCTCCCCATCTGCCGTTGCTGTTATTTTGTTATTTATTTATTTGATCCTTTTATTCTTTTATTCTTTTATCTTTATTTATTCTTAGGGGTACAGTACAGTATATCTGTATTATATACTTTGTCTGCCCTTTGGTCTGGACTGAGGTTTTTTCTTTTGTGCTTTAATACAATGATACATTGTAGCTCTTTCTTGTGATATAAATGTGCTGCTGTGAGCGAACTGCACTTTGCTACTATGCACTTTATATCCCTACTGTGCACTTTAGATCGTTGCTACTGTTGTCATTTGCACTTTAACTATTGTGTTGCACTTTAAACTGCTGCTCTAGACTGTTTTTACAATGTTTTTTTGTCTTATTTGTTTTTATGTATGTATTTCATACTACGCTTTCTGCAATCCAATTTGCCCTTTTGGGACACTTGAATCTTGAATCTTGACTCATAGAGTACTGACTCATAGAATACTGACTCAGAGTACTGACTCATAGAGTACTGACTCATAGAGTACATTCTATTCACCTTATTCCTGGACCTACGTTTCCCATGATTCTCAGCGGTTGCCGGTTGTCGACTTCCTGTTTAAAAAAAATTCACTAGCAAGGAGATGCGCGCCGCTGTTAAAAGAGTGGGAACATTTGGCTTATTTTATCCTAAATGGCTAAAAATAGTAGCGTGCGCCGTTGTGTGGTTGCATAGCGGCGATATTTTACAAAAAAAGAGGTGAATGTCAATTCACTCGTACTGTATGGGCTTATTTTAGCCGAAATGGCTAAAAATAGTATGTGGTTGCATAGCGTCCGCTTTTGTTTTGAAGGCTAAACGTCCAAACCGGAACTCTTAATATTTGGTCATTGAACAGAGCTTTAGCGGTCTCTCTCTTTCAAGATTCAAGATATTGTCACTCCGTTGTACAATTATGCACATGTGAAATTATTGTGCTGGGGGGCTCCATTACAAGACATAGGTAGGTACAAAGTCACAACAATTATTATGATTATTTTCAGTCTCTTTCGCTATGAATGGTCCTGGGTGGAAACAGGCAATCGGCAGCTGGAAACAGGGAGGGAGGGTGTCACTTCAAAAGCTATTATCCCCCCGCGTTCCTCTCGCCTCATTAACCCCTCCACTGCCAGTAGATTTTGTGCTGCCTACATAACTGCCCCTAACACCTCTCCTGCTGAGCATAGCACTGAGACACTTATATCAATGTTTAATTCCTCCTGCTCCTCCATACTGTTTTTTATTTTATGTTGGAGGAAAGCTTAATTGAGTAGAAATTAGGTCAGGCTTAATATAAGCATTTTGCTTCTGCCTGAGCCTGTTCAGTCTCTGGTTGATTTGATTTTGTTTATACTGTGATTTTGTTATTTATGATGACTGAATAAAATTACATTACATTACATTACATACTTGACTCTGTCGCCCCTCTTAAACTTAAAAAGCCTAAACCTAGATCTCAGCCCTGGCTTGATGACAACACCAGAGATTTAAGTAGACGGTGCAGGCAAGCTGAGCGCAGGTGGAAACACAATAAACTGCAGATCCACTATGACATCCTCAAAGTTCACCTCAAACAATACCAAGAGGCAGTTAAGGTGGCGAGAGAAAAGCACTTCTCAGAAGTAATTAGCAAAAATTGCCATAACCCCAGAGTCCTTTTTTCGACCATAAATTATTTCACCTCCCCTCCCCCCACCCCCTGTTCTGATGCCTCCCCCTCTAAATGTGAAGAATTCCTAAACTTCTTCATTAGGAAGGTGGAAAACATCAGAGCAGCCATATCACCGTCCACCCCCACCCCCCCTCCTACCCAGCCCCCCAGCCCGGCCCCCCATCGTACCCAGCCCTCCTACATGGCCCCCCCTCCTACCCCCCTCCAGCCCTCCTGCCCACGCCCCCCCCCCCCCTCCCACCCAGCCCCTCTGCCCGGCGCCCCCTCCTACCCCCCCCTACCCAGCCCTCCTGCCCACCCCCCCTCTCCTACCCAGCCCTCCTGCCCGGCTCTTTTGACTAACTTCCGACCCATCTCTCTAACCACTCTCAGAGAGTTGGTGGCCGGCATGAGGACTGTCAAGATTCAAGATTCAAGATTCAACATTTTTATTGTCACTCCATGGTACAAGTATCACGTGTGAAATTCTTGTGCTGTGAACTCCGTTTACAACATAGTACAAATATAACAGGGCATTTGAGTGCAAAAACAACAAGAGACACAACAAGCAATAAGGCAGTATAGTGATAAGACAAGTCAGAGACAGTGGCATATTCACTGCACATAGGTGCACATGTCGTGTGCATACTTTAAACGTGCTTAAACATTTTAAATTCGGCGTATTTGACATACAGGTGCCAATAGCATATTCCTTATTAAACATACAATTAAACTCTGCGTTTTAAATTCGGCGTATTTGACATACAGGTGCAAATAGCATATTCCTTATTAAACATACAATTAAACATTAGACATACGTAATGGTAGCAGCTACAGTACGGTACAGTACGGCTACTTCACTATTTGTGTATGTTAAGGAGTCTCGTGGCCTGCGGGAAGAAACTGTTCCTCAAGCGATTTGTGCGTGCTTTTGGAACCCTGTATCTTCTCCCTGAGGGTAGCAGGGAGAACAGGCTGTTGTGGGGATGGTTTGTGTCTTTGATGATCTTCAGGGACCTCCTGAGGCACCGCTGTTTATACAGTTCATGCAGTTCTGGCAACTCACATCCTGTTACGCACTGGGCCGCGCGTCTCACTCTGCGTAGCGCCCTGCGGTCCATGGTGGTACAGTTCCCGTACCAGGTGGTGAAGCAGCCAGTCAGCAGGCTTTCAATGGTGCCTCTGTAGAAGTCCGTAAGGATTTCTGGCCTTAGCCCAAATTTTTTCAGGCGCCTGAGTCCGTGTATTCGCTGTTGGGCCTTTTTGACAACAGTGGCGGTGTGGCCGGCCCAAGTCAGGTCCTGGTGGATGTTGACTCCCAGGTACTTGAAGCTGTCCACCCTTTCCACCACTGTGCCGTTGATGGTGATTGGGGGGGGTGTGCCCCCCCCCCTCCTGTAGTCTACAATGATCTCCTTGGTCTTGGAGACGTTCAGAGAGAGGTGGTTGTCCTGGCACCATTGTTCCAGGGCCCCCACCTCCTCTCTGTAGGCCGTCTCGTCGCCCCCCGAGATCAGCCCCACGACTGCTGTGTCGTCTGCAAACTTCACGATGGTGTTCGAAGTTTGAGTCGCCACGCAGTCGTGGGTGTAGAGGTCGTACCAGAAGGGGCTGGAGACGCACCCCTGGGGCGCTCCTATGCTGATGGTCAGTGGGGAGGAGGTGAGATTGCCCACCCTCACCACCTGGCGGCGGTCTGTCAGGAAATCCAGGATCCAGTCGCACATTGCTGTGTTTAGTCCCAGATCCTTGAGCTTGTGTACCAGCCTGGAGGGTACTATGGTGTTGAATGCTGAGCTGTAGTCCACGAACAGCATTCTAACATAGTCACATCCCCCCTTGATGCTCTCCCTACCCGTCTCCTAAAAGAGTCCAGTATTGTGTCCATTATAAACAGCTCTCTGGACTCTGGTTCTGTTCCCGCCTCTCTTAAGCACGCCTTGGTCGAGCCACTCCTCAAGAAACCCAACCTGGACCCTGCTCTCTTTAGCAACTATAGACCCATATCCAAGCTACCCTTCATTTCAAAGATTTTAGAAAAGGCTGTCCTGGAACAATTTACCCCCTTCCTACATCACAACAGCTTCCTAGATAAATTCCTGTCAGGTTTCAGGGCAGGCTATAGCACTGAGACAGCCCTGGTCAAAATCTACAACAATCTCCTCCTCACCATCGACTCAGGTAGCTGTGCCATGCTCCTCCTCCTGGACCTCTCCACCGCGTTCGACACGGTCGACCACTCCACCCTGGTCGATCGTCTTGAACACAGGCTCGGTGTCAGGGGGTCAGCCCTAAACTGGTTTGCTTCCTACCTGAGCGACAGCTCCTTTTCAGTCAGTTTGGGTGGATTCTCCTCCCCCACAGCTAGCCTACCGTATGGGGTCGCCCAAGGTTCCATTCTGGCCCCATTACTCTTCTCTATTTACATGCTCCCCCTGGCCGAAATCTTCCAGAAACACAGTATCTCTTACCATTTTTATGCTGACGACACTCAAATTTACCTTCCTCTCAATCCCTCTGACACAGCTAACCTGGACTCCCTTAAGGATTGTCTCAAGGACATAAAATGCTGGATGGCCCACAACTTCCTACAGCTCAACGAGAACAAAACTGAGATCATTTTGTTCGGCCCCCCCTCCTCCACCAAGACACTCTCAAACAGCTTAGGACAACTTTCCACCCACCTCAAGCCCCACGTCAAGAGCCTGGGCGTCATTTTCGACCCAGAGCTCAAATTCGACCGAGAGGTAAATGCTGTCCTTAAATCCTGCTTTTTCCAACTGCGAAACATCTCTAAAATAAAAGCAATTCTTTCACCCATTGACCTGGAAAGAGTAACCCATGCTTTCATCACATCACGCCTTGACTACTGCAACGTTCTCTACACCGGCATTAGTCAAGCAGCCATGTCCCGCCTCCAAATGGTCCAACACTCTGCAGCTAGATTTCTTACCGGCACCAGAAAAAGAGAGCACATCACCCCAGTTCTAGCATCCCTACACTGGCTCCCAGTCCCATTTAGGATCAACTTTAAAATCCTCCTCCTGGCCTTTAAGGCTTTATTGGTTGCAGCACCCTCCTACATTACGGAGCTGCTAACCCCCCACTCAGCACCCAGGTCTCTAAGATCCTCCACCCAGGCTCGGCTGGTCCCCCCCCACACCAGACTCAAAACGAGAAGCGATCGCTCTTTCTCGGCCGTGGCCCCCAAGCTGTGGAACCAGCTACCCCAGAGATTAGATCTGCTCCCTCGCTGGAAACATTTAAGTCTAGATTAAAAACACACTTTTACTCCCTAGCCTTCAATAAACCCTGACTCTCCCACCCCCTAACTCACACACTCCCTTGTAATTGATCCTGCCCCTTCCCCACTGTTCTGTCCCCTCGGTCCTATATGGTGTATTGTGTTTGTGTTTGTGTTGTATTGTCCTCTGTGCTGCATTATCCTGTATTTTTATGCCTTTGACTGTACAGCACTTTGGTTGGCTCTTGAGTTTTTAAATGTGCTTTATAAATAAATGACTTGACTTGACTTGACTTGACATGGAAGCGCCCACTGTCTCACCATGAAACTCGTGAATACAGACACTTTCACTGACTCAGAGTACCGCAGGAAGGAGTCCTACAAGCTGGAAATGCGTTGACTTAGCAAGGGTTCCCTTGTCTCAAAGTCAATGGGTTTTTGGTTAGATGCCTGAAATAAGGTCTGTGGTTAACAAAAGTTTATGATACTTAGAGGTTGTGTTCAGCAAGATAATCTAATCTGAACAGCATTATGTTTTTTCAAGCGTTTTCTGGCGATCGCAATTTCTGACGATCACATTTATGCTTCAAAAATCGCAAAAGTGGTGTTCATTTGTGAAGGTTGTCTTGCTGAACAAAACGTTTAAGTGTCATAAACGTTTGTTAACCACAACTAAAATATGGCTAACTAAAACCCCATTCAAAAACCCCGTCGACTTTGAGATGAGGGAACCCAGCACGATGCTAACTTTTCGGTTGGCCTACAAAAATATGCTATCCCTCTAAAGACTTTCCTCCTGTTAAACATTGGTTTTCCATCATCACTACTTACCCAAGTTTTGTGCTCCAGCGATGCAATGGCATTGCACTGTCACTGCTGGGCAGTGGAGGCGGAGGGCCTACAGGGCTGTGGGGGGCGCTATCACTAGAACCCCCTGAGCTGCGGTGCTTAGAGTTGGACTTACCTAGAGAAGAAACAAGCAGAAAGTGAAAGCGGTGGTGGGTGTGCAAAAGTAAACGGTTAGGGTTAGACGGTGTGGTCAAAGGTTTTTCAGTTGCTAGTTGGTGATAGTCTGCCAGGATTTGCACAGAAAATCCAGGAAAAAAGTCGTATGTGATGTATTGTCAGTATTATGATCAGGGCGGCTGTGTTTCATTGCAAATATGAAAAGGAGCTTTGATCAACAGCTGAAAACAAAAGCTTAGCCGATCATTGTGTCACACTGAATAAATGCTGCTAGCTCCTAGGAGTGTTTGGATACGTTGGGGCACTGTAGCTACTTGAGGTTCTCCACTGTTCAAGGCTCTTTGTTGAAGCCACCATTGATTGGACGTTCCTATGCTAACTATCAGAGATAGCTGTAGATAGTCTTGCCAAATACATAGCCTTTATGGCCTCATTAGGACTTTGGAGAGTTTGGTCCAGGTATCTCCACTAAATGCCCCACAAGATCATGGCTAAGTTGATTTTCACAACGTTTCAAGTGTAACTTTTACCTTTATCTGCGTTGTACATTTTCAAGAAGAAAGCCATTGCATCAGAATCTGTTAAAGCCATGCCTTCCATTGGGTCTAATGCCATTTTGACACAGTCTGAATTGGACTCAAGTACATTCAAATGAATGAGACTGTTTGGGGGCGGGGTGTCACTTTAAGCTAGCTGTTAGCATACTTTGGGTTAGCTGTTTGCAGCTACTTACAGTCAGGGCTGGAGCTGAGACTGCTGGAGCTCTGCCTGTCGCGCGAGGCGACTCGAGCGGACAGAGACTTGCCCAGCTTCAGGGTGAAGGAGCTCTTCCTTTGGGACAGCTGCAGCCTGGATATGAGCTCTGAAGCCGAGAAGCGCCGCCGTTCGTGGTCCCCTTGACGGGAGCGCGATAAACAGCTCCCCCTTGTAGCACTTGAAGTCTCTACATTCCCACTGTCCAGCTCTCCCACCCCTGGAAGCGAGTCTTCTATTATCTGCAGCGGTTCTGCAGGCGAGTTGAAAGTATCGGGGTAATTGAGGTTTAGGGGATCTGTAGCACTCTCTGTGGACAAAGGACTTGTCATTTCATCAAGGGAAGATAATCCACTGACGTCCTCCTCCACAAAGGAGGAGAAGATGTAGTCTCCATCCAGAACTGGACTGCTGACAGATTCATCACTCGGGCTGTCCGGGGAATAAACTCGCATCTTTCGCCCTGCAAGACGAAAAAACGACAAAATAACTTGACCGATTCAAAAGAACGTATGTAAAGTGTTTGTAAAGGATAGAGCTGCAGCAAATTGATTTTATGAATCGATTACTGTAGTTGTCAACTATTACATTAATGGCCAACTATTTTGATAATAAATTAATCGCTTTGAGTAATTCTTTAAGGAAGAAAAAGTTAAAATTATTATTAGATTCCAGCTTCTTAACACATTCACTGCCAGCCTTTTTTTTTTACTGTAGGTAGGTTCTGCCAGAGGGTTTTTTTGAGGATTCTGGCTCATCTTTCAAGACCCGAGGATTCTTTTCTGCTAAGATTTTGTGAACACACAATATCTCAAAAGAACTAATAGAATGTGTGCTTTCTCTGTCTAAAAGAGTTAGTTTGTAGAGTTAGTAGTTATGTAAGCATTAGCAGTTGAATACAGCATGGTTTCAGCGTCTGGAAATTTATTCTGAGATAAACGGCTTTTTGTGAAATTCGATAGAACAGTCACTTTAACCATTCATTTTTGGCATCAGTAAGACGTCAGACATCTAAACAATAGTTTTGAACAGTAATTTCCTCCATAACAGCAGGAAACCCCCCTCTGCTTCCAACTCCTCCCTCCGTGGGCGTTCTCCTCCGCAGCGTTTGTCACAAGCGAGTGTTCTGCTGCTGCTGCTGCTGCGAGTTTGAGCAGCCTCCCTCCCTGGCAGCGAGTGTGGATAGGGCTCACTTGTTTCTTGGGTTTGAGAGCTTTGATGAAGCTTTGTGCGATTCTAGGCTTTATGCTGCGTGTTTCAAAGTGTTTTCCACCCAGTCTATTTTTGGAATCCCCCACCGCCAGCTCCCAGCGTGAAAGTGAAAGCGTTTTCGCCAATCCATTTTACAGTAGAGAATGGTTTCCTCGCGCGTTTTGGCTCTGCTTTTCCTAGTGTGGAGAGCACTGTCGCCACTTAGTGGGTCCGTGGAATGGGTTGTACACGTTCGCTGACTCCAATATTTTTTATAGGAGACGTGGGGAGCGTTGATCCACGTCCCACCGTCAAAAAAAAAAAAAAAAATTTTAAGCCGAGATAACTCGTCTTTGGCAGTGAACCGTCGGATTCTGTAAGCCGAGATAACTCGTCAATGGCAGTGAACGTGTTAATTGTGAATATTTTCTGCTCTATTTACTCCTCTATGACAGTA
>NC_139627.1:282500-337500 GCF_964638095.1 Poromitra crassiceps
CTCTGACTGAAATGCTCAGAGCCTGCTTCCAGCAATCTGGGAACCCAGAGTCTATTTCGGCACGTAAATAGACTCTGGGACAGCTGTACCTTTTTTTGAGGCTTCCTGTACAGTGTAGATCTTCCACCCGGGACTTCCACTTCTGCACAGGAGTGCCTTTTAGAAACATACATTGCGTCACTTTTATTTTGAAGGCTAAACGTCAAAATTCGTATATATTCACTAGCGTTCGGGACCGGAAGTCTTATATTCGTCGGTACAACAACAGAGTGGCACTGCACGAAGGCAGAAGTCCCGGGCGGAAGATTTGCGCTATACAGGAAGCCTCAAAAAAAGGTACGGCTGTCCCAGAGTCTATTTACAACCCGAAATAGACTCTGAGTTCCCAGATTGTGCTTCCAGTGAGGCAAACTACAGCCATTGCCACACCCCCTTTTGGCAAGGGGACATGAAAGTTAATCAGTTCATGCCTTTTTGTGATTGGCCATTGCCACACCCCCTTTTGGCCAGTGGGCGTGGAAAGTTAATCACATTCTAAGTTGGTCCATGACCTGCTTTCTATCAACTTTCATGCAAATCCGTTCATCGCTCTTTGAGATATTCTGCAGACAAACCGACAAAGAAACAAAAAAACAACAACAGACAAACGGGGGCGAAAACATAACCTCCAGGCCAAATCTGCTGGATTGGCTGATTGCTCCCATAAATCTCCACTGCACCAACTAGTCATGAATCATCTTTGCAGAAAATTAGTTACTTGGACATTTGATCAAGCAACCTCAAATATACCAAAAAAGTATGCAATAATGTGCCTCCACCGCATTCATCCAAAACATAAAAGCATACAATTACATGCATTGTGCATTCCTCGCATTGATACAATTATATCACGCTATTAACACTTCAATTCAAAGACTTCTCATTTTCCTTGTCATAGCAGGGTGTTATTATTTGGGAGCCTTTACGGACTTACTTCTCCCCTGTCATTTACAGCGTGTCTGGCTGCATTATGGCAGTTCGTAACGACGAGTAGCACTCTGGCATCTCTTTTATGGCCGTGACTATAAGAGCCACATTTATTTTGAGTGTAATATTTTTCTTGACGGTTGGGAATAATCCTTTAATGTGAGCCTAAATCCAGCGCTGATTCAGCTTCATGAAAGACGTAAATGTGTAACGGCATCATTAAAGTGAGCAGGGTGTTAACAACAAATGGCCACATTGTTTGCAGGTTTATAAGTGAAGACACACAGCTGACTTTGCTAATGTTGTGCTGTGTGATGGCAACACTGTCTCAAAGCACAGAATGCTCCTCATAAATCTGCTGGGATAGGATAGGGATCAATACAATGACTCAGCCATTAGGAGCTGTGTTCTCTCTCTCTGTCACAACTCACTTTCTGCCAAAACACTCACAAACCACCTACACATATTTTTTACAGGGCTATGGCTGCATTCGATTATAACTCGGTCGCAAAATCCTAAACTTGCAAGACAGCTGGATTCGCGCGAGATCTTGAACAAACCCATCCATTTGGCATGCGTCAGGTTCGCAAAATCCTACTTCCTGCAAGGAAATATCAAATAAAATGGCGCGTCACCTCAGAGTTCCTACTCGCAAGCCATGATGACCATCGACAACACCTCTGCATCCTTCACAGTCAACCAGTGCAACTCTTTTCTTTCATTCTTCCAAGCAAAGATCGACACCATCTATTCTACAGCAACCTGACCACCCCCCCTCTCCATCCCCCTCCTTTCACTACTCAGCCCCTGTCTCAGTTCTCCCCCGTGTTCCCTATGGAGCTGCCGGAATTATGACAGGAATGAAAAGCTCCACCTGCGCTCTGGATCCCATCCCATCCAAACTCATCAAGGACTGTCTCCCAGCCATCTCCCCACTCATCACCGACATCATCAACTCCTCATTCATCTCCGGTTCAGTCCCCCAACCACTCAAACTGGCTTCTGTCACCCCCATCCTCAAAAAACCTGGACTTGACCCTAACATCATGAGCTACTTCCGCCCCATCTCCAATCTCCCCTTTCTATCAAAAATACTGGAACGTGTTGTTGCCTCCCAACTCAAAACCCACCTCAACTCCAACGACCTATTTGAACCATTTCAGTCTGGTTTCCTCTCTCAAAACAGCACTGAATCAGCCCTCCTCAAAGTCACCAACGACCTCCTCCTCTCCTCAGACTCCGGCCACCTCAGCATCCTCATCCTCCTCAACCTCACTGCAGCTTTCGACACCATCAACCACTCCGTCCTTCTCTCCCGCCTGGAATCCTCCCTCAAACATCACTGGCACTGCTCTCTCCTGGCTAAAGTCATACCTCACCAACCGACAACAGTTTATTACATCAACAACTGCACCTCCTACTCCAGCACATTTCTAACAGGAAGTCCTAGAGGCTGACCACCCCCCCCCCCCAGCAGTGCCTCTGCATGGCTGTAAGCTCTGCAGTGTTTGGACAGACAGCTTGGCAGTGTGCTGTGAGTAGCTGGTGTGTGTGTGTGACAGCGCACTTTAACTCTGTCACATTGGACCACTAATTGCCAAGCAGCAGACTGAAGAAGCCAGCATTGTCTGCGGAGACAAGACATGACATCACTCAGCCATGTGATGTGACATCACTCAGCCATGGCACTTCTGGGAAAACGTTCTTCCGTGGAGCCACCACGTGTTTTTCCAAGCCGTGTCAGTGCTATGACGCCGTGTGACGGGAAGGAAGGAGACTTTGTGAACTTGCCAAGAGAAAGGGCAAGATCTTCTAAACTGGAACTGGAAATCCTGTCAACGCACTGCCATCTTATCTAGGATGTGTCTTTTCAACATATTTGTGTATGTCATGTTTGTTATAGTTCTCAGCACACAATATAAATAAATATAATAAACACATATGGGCAGAAGAGTAACAAATTGATATGTTGAAAATGACAGCTCCTTCTTAAGACTGGTCTTTTTGTCCTCAGTTTCACTTGTGTGTTTTGAAATATTTTTTGGGTCATGGTGAGGAAAACACTGCACTTCATCAATTTGTATCTACATGTATATGGCCAACAATAACAATAACAACAGCACAGTAAAGAACAATTACAACTGTGCTAATACTGACAAATTCTTTAAATAAAGATTTTATCCAACCAGGCACATGGCAACCAATGTATCTAATTCACTTTTTATTTCATGCAACATTATCAATTAAAACTTGCTTGCCAGAGATCAGCCTCATCTGGACATTTCCCAATCAAAACAAACAGACCTCGAGACTGGAATTCGAATCAAGGAGAAGTCAAAGTGAAGGACTAATCACAGGGTTCCTACACATTTTTCAATTAAAATATTCCATACTTTTCCAGACCGCGATTTGTTTTGAAGATTTGGTCTAGTGTTCAATATGATTTACGAAGATAGACTAACTAGGTCAAATCACTGTATAGATGAAGATTGTTCTTCACAGCCTCAAATATCCGAATATGTGAGATGATTGGCAGGGTTCCATATTATATTATACATTCCATATTTTTCCAGTCTATGTTCTTGACTAGATGTGATGTTGGTGCAGACATGCTGACAGCAGCTGGGTAATAAGAACATCCCTCTATGTCTATCTGAACATTATTCTGATCATCAACACAAACTGTGGACTCAAAGTGGGTCGACAACAACATCAAAGCTAGAATTATGTGTGGATCAGACCTGAACCACAACATTTTCCATACTTTCCCAGCTATTTTTTCCTCAATTTCCCAAACTATCCAAGACCTGGAATTGATCAAATAAATGTTTAATCCTTATTGCAGACTTTCCACACCTGCGTAGGAGCCCTGTAAGCAGTCACGGCTGATGCTGGGGTAATCGGCGTTTCCTCAGCTCAGATGTTTGGATGGTGTGTGTGAATTGGGGTCAGAGGGTTTCTTGGTATTCGCTCCTCTCCCATACAGACAGGTGAGCTTCCCACAGGCTACAGAGGAGGAGGAGGAGGAGGAGGAGGGGGAGGAGGAGGAGGGGGGGTGGAGGGCAGCCAAATGTTTACACATGGGGTGGGTCCTGCTGATCCCAGCCTACAGCCCCGGGGCAACTAGCCATGTCCCACCAAGACGCTAGCAAGAGACAAGACAAGCAGGCTTAACCCATTGATACCTGATGCAGCATTTGCGTGTATATCCCTCATTTGTGTGCGTATGCATGTTAACGCGGTTCGCGGTCTTAAAGGGATACACACACAAATGCTGCATCAGGTATCAATGGGTTAACATCACACAAAGCCAGGACACATACAAGGCCCTCGGTGGACACACACCTGAACGTGTGTGTGTGGGGTGTGTGTGTGTGTGTGTGTGTGTGTGTGTGTGTGTGTGTGTGTGTGTGTGTGTGTGTGTGTGTGTGTGTGTGCGTGTGCGTGTGCGTGCGCGTGTGGGGGTGTGTGTGTGCGTGTGTGTGTGTGTGTGGTATGTGTGTGTGACTATCTGCATTTGATTGAAAGCGATGAGCTGTAAAGGAAAGTCTTCGCTGACCTTGCTGAGCCCTGACTCCCCGAGCAGGAGAAGCTAACAGAAAGGGACAGAAAGCCTAACCCTAACCCTAACAGAAAGGGACAAACAGCACAAACAGCAACAGCTCATTTAAAAGCAGGTGGTTGTGCCAAAATGTGATGGTCCGCCAAAAAGTAATTGCCGTCAGATTGCAGATTGGCCGTTTAAACTGGTAAAAAGGACTGGGTTGGTTATAATCTTGGCCTGGGCACAGGGCAGGTCAAATAATGTCATACACTGAAAATGAATTCCTTCATTTTCTAAATAACCCATCCGTAAATCATTATAGCCCAGTTTCCAAATACAGGCCTAAACAAGAATATTAGACATACCAAACACATAGGAAACCATACTATAGTATTGCCTATAATCATGCAAACTGCAAACACTTCTTTGGCCACAATGATGATTATTTGGTTAAAAAGAGACATAGGCTATCCGACACAGGCATAGAGTGATGTGTATTTGCACGTTATGACTGTTTGATGCAGTTAAAAGCAGCTGTAGACGTGCTCCTATGGACGGCAATCACTTTTTGCCACAACACCAGAAAAAAATGGCGACCATCTCATAGAAAGCTATCAGACAACGTGAGACAAACAGCCAGGACAGCGAAGACACAAAGGGGCTATTGACGATCTGGAAATGACCTAATCTAATGATGATGGGGCGCTGTCATAAGTCCTAAAAGCCGTCGTTGGATGAGAGGGCCAAGGATCCAACACACAGTAAATCCACAAGATCTCATAATGAGCACCTTCTGACACACCGTGCTTATCTCATCCACATGCAGCAGCTTCTCAGAGAAATCATGCTGATTTAGGATGTTTGCTCAGGTCACATGAACACATGAACGCTTGCATCCAAAACATTACACATTTTTTTTTTTTTGTGGGGTGGGGGCATTGATAGCGAATGATATTTAAAAAAAAGCATGTTTAATCAGTTAGCCGTGGCTACTGTTAGCTTAATTAACGATAACATGATGGACGTTTGAACAATTTGCTAACGTTTGTTGTCTGTTTTGGGAGAATGCACTCATCGGAGGCTCATGGTTCAAGCTCCTTGAAGAGAGCTAGCGTAAAATTATCCATTGGTCTCTCTTTTGTCCTTCACCCACAGATGTTAACGCTAGCCTTTTTTATTCCTCCTACATATCAATAAGTAGGCTATTAATGCACCCATAGCTCTTTTCCTATTGTCCGGGACAGCCATAATGAAAGAAAGTAGGCAGCCAGTGCCAGAAGAAAACATGATACAACACGTCTAAATGGATATTATCCAGCAAGAAAATAATACGAAATAAGATACAAAGATGCAAGTTACAGTGACACGCCCCACTTGATATAATCTACTGTAGCGAGAAAAACAAGAAAACAACATGAGATGAAACATTACAGATCGAACTAGTTTTAGTGAAATAAACTGCCATGTTGCATGTTGCATGTTGAGACTTTATTCATTTGGAATTGCTTTAACTGTCAAGTTGCATGGAAATTATGTTTCAAGCAATTTGCAACCTGCAACTAGTTGCGTGAAAGTTTAACCGTGTAAAGCCAGCCTGAGCCAACAGTCCATTCCGAGTTCTAATTACACAACTATTGACGAGGATAGTTGTGACATTTTCTCCAAAGGTGGATATCTCCCTTTGGAATGAAAATATAAATTGCAATTCATTCATTCAATGTGTGCAACTCATGCATGGACTGTATTGTGATTTCAGGTTGCTGTTTTTTAAAGTCAAAAAGATGTGTTTCTTCTTGTTCCTTCAGTTGGATGTTTTAGGGGGCGGGCCTACGAGCGTGATTTGTGACATGAGTCACATGACAACTAGTTTGGCAGCCAAAAGAGTACAGAAACCACGCCCTCTTCCAGGTTCCGCATGATCACTCGCCAAACATCTCATACCTGAATCTCTTGGTTTGCCCAAATAGAACTCTTTTACTAAGAAAGACATCTTCTGTCCAGCAGATAAACCTTTGAGATTAAATATATTAGCATATTCATAAACTCTGGATTTACTTAATGAGGGAAGAGTAGATGTAATTTTAAAGATTTTAACATTATATTTGAACTTTTTGCGTGGGGGAAAAACCCCCCATATCAGACAAATTATTATTAAAAGTTGAGTATTTCATTATTATGCATCTTATAACATCAGGATGGATCTGTAATATGGAGGCAGCCGCAAATCCACCGATCGTATCGTCAACAGGCTGACCTACTCTACCGTCTCTCTCTCTCTCTCTCTGTCTCCCTCTCTCCCTCTCTCTGTCTCTCTGTCTCCCTCTCTCTCTGTCTCTCCCTCTCTCGCTCTGCTCCAGTTTCTCCAGCCCACGCCCCCCTCCTCCCCGGCTTGTATTATGTGGACAGGTATGGACAGGTGTGGACAGGTGTGGACAGGTCGTCCGGAGAGTTGCTTGTTGTTTTGAAACGTGATCGGAGGGGGAAAGTGGAGCAGGTCTAACGAGCTGACCATGCGACTGCTGTGTTTTTGCCCTGCAGGTGGAGGCTGTAAACTGTTAACAACAAAGCTAAACTATGAATACCACACAGTGTCATCAGGACTAAACTATGAATACCACACAGTGTCATCAGGACTAAACTATGAAGACCACACAGTGTCATCAGGACTAAACTATGAATACCACACAGTGTCATCAGGACTAAACTATGAAGACCACACAGTGTCATCAGGACTAAACTATGAATACCACACAGTGTCATCAGGACTAAACTATGAAGACCACACATTGTCATCAGGACTAAACTATGAAGACCACACAGTGTCATCAGGACTAAGATATGAAGACCACACAGTGTCATCAGGACTAAGATATGAATACCACACAGTATCATCAGGACTAAACTATGAATACCACACAGTGTCATCAGGACTAAACTATGAATACCACACAGTATCATCAGGACTAAACTATGAATACCACACAGTGTCATCAGGACTAAACTATGAAGACCACACATTGTCATCAGGACTAAACTATGAAGACCACACAGTGTCATCAGGACTAAGATATGAATACCACACAGTGTCATCAGGACTAAGATATGAATACCACACAGTATCATCAGGACTAAACTATGAATACCACACAGTGTCATCAGGACTAAACTATGAATACCACACAGTGTCATCAGGACTAAGATATCAATACCACACAGTGTCATCAGGACTAAACTATGAATACCACACAGTGTCATCAGGACTAAGATATGAATACCACACAGTGTCATCAGGACTAAACTATGAATACCACACAGTGTCATCAGACTAAACTATGAATACCACACAGTGTCATCAGGACTAAACTATGAATACCACACAGTGTCATCAGGACTAAGATATGAATACCACACAGTGTAATCAGGACTAAACTATGAATACCACACAGTGTCATCAGGACTAAACTATGAATACCACACAGTGTCATCAGGACTAAGATCTGAATACCACACAGTGTCATCAGGACTAAACTATGAAGACCACACAGTGTCATCAGGACTAAACTATGAATACCACACAGGGTCATCAGGACTAAACTATGAAGACCACACAGTGTCATCAGGACTAAGATATGAATACCACACAGTGTCATCAGGACTAAGATATGAATACCACACAGTGTCATCCGGACTAAACTATGAATACCACACAGTGTCATCAGGACTAAACTATGAATACCACACAGTGTCATCAGGACTAAACTATGAATACCACACAGTGTCATCAGGACTAAGATATGAATACCACACAGTGTCATCAGACTAAACTATGAATACCACACAGTGTCATCAGGACTAAGATATGAATACCACACAGTGTCATCAGGACTAAACTATGAATACCACACATTGTCATCAGGACTAAACTATGAAGACCACACAGTGTCATCAGGACTAAGATATGAATACCACACAGTGTCATCAGGACTAAGATATGAATACCACACAGTGTCATCAGGACTAAGATATGAATACCACACAGTATCATCAGGACTAAACTATGAATACCACACAGTGTCATCAGGACTAAACTATGAATACCACACAGTGTCATCAGGACTAAGATATGAATACCACACAGTGTCATCAGGACTAAGATATGAATACCACACAGTATCATCAGGACTAAACTATGAATACCACACAGTGTCATCAGGACTAAACTATGAATACCACACAGTATCATCAGGACTAAACTATGAATACCACACAGTGTCATCAGGACTAAACTATGAAGACCACACATTGTCATCAGGACTAAACTATGAAGACCACACAGTGTCATCAGGACTAAGATATGAATACCACACAGTGTCATCAGGACTAAGATATGAATACCACACAGTATCATCAGGACTAAACTATGAATACCACACAGTGTCATCAGGACTAAACTATGAATACCACACAGTGTCATCAGGACTAAGATATGAATACCACACAGTGTCATCAGGAGTAAACTATGAATACCACACAGTGTCATCAGGACTAAGATATGAATACCACACAGTGTCATCAGGACTAAACTATGAATACCACACAGTGTCATCAGACTAAACTATGAATACCACACAGTGTCATCAGGACTAAACTATGAATACCACACAGTGTCATCAGGACTAAGATATGAATACCACACAGTGTCATCAGGACTAAACTATGAATACCACACAGTGTAATCAGGACTAAACTATGAATACCACACAGTGTCATCAGGACTAAGATCTGAATACCACACAGTGTCATCAGGACTAAACTATGAAGACCACACAGTGTCATCAGGACTAAACTATGAAGACCACACAGTGTCATCAGGACTAAGATATGAATACCACACAGTGTCATCAGGACTAAGATATGAATACCACACAGTGTCATCCGGACTAAACTATGAATACCACACAGTGTCATCAGGACTAAACTATGAATACCACACAGTGTCATCAGGACTAAACTATGAATACCACACAGTGTCATCAGGACTAAACTATGAATACCACACAGTGTCATCAGGACTAAGATATGAATACCACACAGTGTCATCAGACTAAGATATGAATACCACACAGTGTCATCAGACTAAACTATGAATACCACACAGTGTCATCAGGACTAAGATATGAATACCACACAGTGTCATCAGGACTAAACTATGAATACCACACAGTGTCATCAGGACTAAACTATGAATACCACACAGTGTCATCAGGACTAAACTATGAATACCACACAGTGTCATCAGGACTAAACTATGAATACCACACAGTGTCATCTGGACTAAGATATGAATACCACACAGTGTCATCAGGACTAAGATATGAATACCACACAGTGTCATCAGGACTAAACTATGAATACCACACAGTGTCATCAGGACTAAGATATGAATACCACACAGTGTCATCTGGACTAAACTATGAAGACCACACAGTGTCATCAGGACTAAACTATGAATACCACACAGTGTCATCTGGACTAAACTATGAAGACCACACAGTGTCATCAGGACTAAACTATGAATACCACACAGTGTCATCAGGACTAAGATATGAATACCACACAGTGTCATCAGGACTAAACTATGAATACCACACAGTGTCATCAGGACTAAACTATGAATACCACACAGTGTCATCAGGACTAAGATATGAATACCACACAGTGTCATCAGGACTAAACTATGAATACCACACAGTGTCATCAGGACTAAACTATGAATACCACACAGTGTCATCAGACTAAACTATGAATACCACACAGTGTAATCAGGACTAAACTATGAATACCACACAGTGTCATCAGGACTAAGATATGAATACCACACAGTGTCATCTGGACTAAGGTATTGAGTCGAATTGAGGCCAAATGCCAACATCTGAATAGTTGAAAAGACACACAAAAACTGACGGTTCTTTCTTCTCTCAAGTTGCGGTGTAAGTTATAGCCTGGCAGAGATGGGAAAAGTACACACATTCTTTACTCAAGTAGAAGTACAGTTACTTGTGTAAAAAATACTCTGGTAAATGTAGAAGTACTGATTCAACTTGTTTACTCAAGTAAAAGTAACAAAAAACTGCAGGGTCTGAAATGTAATAAAGTATACAAGTAAAAAAAAACTTTACTAGCTGATTCTGTGCAAAGCTAATTGAACCTCACATCATATCATTATAATTGTAAGACTATTAACCTTAAAGATCTCCTCCCAACATGTTGTAAGATGTGTAAAGACGATACTATGATTAATAATTTGTGTGATATGGCTTTGCCAGAAAAAAGGTGCACATAGGTACAAACCTGGGAGAGCGCGAGACGAAAGAGACAGACAAATAAACAAACAAACGTTATATTGTTTTTGTCTGTCGTGCATTAAAACTAAAGTAACAAGCCTGTTGTAAAAAAAAATTAAGGAGTAGAAAGTACAGTGTTAAAATATAGGGAGTAAAAGTAAAAACTTGTCAGAAACATAAATACTAGTAAAGTACAGATACCTGAAAAATCTACTTAAGTACAGTAAGGAAGTATTTGTACTTTAGTTGCAGCCTGTCATTCTCAACAGAACGGAAAAGCAGCAGGAATGATTTGAGCGAAGCAGCAGCACACACACACAGCACACACACACACACGCGCGCGCACGCGCGCGCGTGTGTGTGTGTGTGTGTGTGTGTGTGTGTGAAAGGCACACTGCCTCATATTGGCCCAGTCACAAAGCCAAATCAGCCAGAGGCCTGTAACAGTCCCAGACAGGTGTGCAGCAACACAAGACCTTTCCACACCTCCCCTCCAGGCACAGCGTTTTCACCACACCTCCCCTCCAGACACAGGGTTTTCACCACACCTCCCCTCCAGACACAGGGTTTTCACCACACCTCCCATCCAGACACAGGGTTTTCACCACACCTCCCCTCCGGGCACAGGGTTTTCAACACACCTCCCCTCCGCGCACAGGGTTTTCACCACACCTCCCCTCCGGGCACAGGGTTTTCATCACACCTCCCCTCCGGGCACAGGGTTTTCACCACACCTCCCCTCCTGGCACAGGGTTTTCACCACACCTCCCCTCCAGACACAGGGTTTTCACCACACCTCCCCTCCGGGCACAGGGTTTTCACCACACCTCCCCTCCAGACACAGGGTTTTCACCACACCTCCCCTTCGGGCACAGGGTTTTCACCACACCTCCCCTCCAGACGCAGGGTTTTCACCACACCTCCCCTCCAGGCACAGGGTTTTCACCACACCTCCCCTCCAGGCACAGGGTTTTCACCACACCTCCCCTCCAGGCGCAGGGTTTTCACGACACCTCCCCTCCAGGCGCAGGGTTTTCACCACACCTCCCCTCCAGGCGCAGGGTTTTCACCACACCTCCCCTCCAGGCGCAGGGTTTTCACCACACCTCCCCTCAAGGTGCAGGGTTTTCACCACACCTCCCCTGAAACCATTTCAAAGGGCAGGCACTTTGAAAAAATACCTGCAGGTGATTGGATGAACCATCTGTCTATCACAGGCTCGCTCTCGCTGGCGTCACACCTAAAACCCAGCCCTAGCCTCATAGGAGGCTGATTGGTGTGAACCACTGGTGCTTCAGATTCAAACCAATAGATTAGAGGGGCGAGATGGATTTATCATGTGATTGTGATCTCATGATCTCCCGTGAATCCAGCTGCCTCACAAGGTTATTAGGTGAGATGATGATGACACAATTCTCCTTTTTGAGCGAACTGGACCTTGAATGAATTATCTGCATGCAAAGAACTTGGATTTGATCAAACCTGTTTTAAGGCAAGTTCATGTCCAACTTGGGAAGTGCCCCAACCCCCAGACGAGACCCTACTACACACACACACACACACACACACACACACACACACACACACACACACACACACACACACACACACACACACACACAGACACACACACACACACACACACAGACACAGACACACACACACACACACACACACACACACACACACACACACACACACACACACACACACACTCCTGTCCACATTCCGCGGATGACTCGGACGCTCATTCCTCTGAAATTGCCCATTAAAGCCAGGGAGGCAGGAGACAAACAGAAGCAGCTCGGCTGTGTGCACACACACACACACACACACACACACACACACACTTGAACACACGCACACACACACACACACACACACACACACACGCGTGCGCACACATGAATGCACGCACACACACGCATGCGGACACATGAACGGACGCACACACACACGCGCGCACACACATGAATGCACGTACACATACGCACGCGCACACATGAACGGACGCACACACACGCGCGCACACATGAATGCACGCACACACGAGCGCACACATGAACGGACGCACACACGCGCGCGCACACAAGAATGCACGCACACACACACACACACACGCGCACACATGAACGCACGCGCAAACGCACGCACGCATGCGCGCACACACACACACACACACAAACGCAGGCACACACGCACACAGACACACACACAAGAAGCAGCTCGGCTACACGTGCACAAGCCAAGGCTGCTATTAGCACCATTAGCTGCTGCAATTTAGGCCACAGCCTCCTCCCAATATCAGCCTCACTCAGCCGCTTCTTTCTTTCTTTCTTTCTTTCTTTCTTTCTTTCTTTCTTTCTTTCTTTCTTTCTTTCTTTCTTTCTTTCTTCTGTCTTTCTCTGGGTGGAGGTTAATGACTGCCTGTAACTCCACGTTTAGAAAGCAGATCAGGGGAGGAGGAGAACCAGACCAGGCTCACAGGTCAGAGGAGAACCAGGGCAGGCCAGGCTCAGGAGGCCATGCAGGCTGGTTTGCACGTGTGTGTTGTGAGTGCATGGAGGATTTGCATGGAAGGTGAGCCGGGGGAGGGGGGGGAGGGGGTGTTAGTGAGTGGCGAGGGGTGGGGTGTGGCATCCTGTATCGCCTCCCCACAGCCAGTGTTGTGCAGTATTATAAAACGTCTCTCTCAAATCAAGCAATCTGATTGGTTCACAGCTGTGATATGAGAATATAGCCACGGCTAGAGCTAAGTCGTGTGTGTCAGTGTGTGTGCGTGGGGGCGGGTGTTGTTGGGACCTGTGCGTGTGCGGGTGTTCCCCATATAGGTGCGTTCCCCCACTTCTCCAGATAGCACTACACCTCTGCACAGACCCATCATGCACACGCACACACATGCACACACACACACACACACACACACACACACACACACACACACACACACACACACACACACACACACACACACACACACACACACAGGCCCATCATGCACAAATCCACTCCCTCCTGAAGAGTAAGAAGTCAGTGATGGGGCTGGTCGATATATTGTGATACAAAAACCGGACGATATCGCAGGGCAGAAATATTTGGGATGCACGATATTGGATTTTTTGCAAATATCCAATATGCCGATATTTTCCCTCTCTTATGGCCGATTGCGTGCATTTTTCCCCACCTAATTTCAGACAACATCCAGTCTCTGCTGTAGTGGAATGAACACGTGCATATGCCTACCCTTATGGTGATGGCCCACGGGGATACAGTATGTAGACATAAATACAATGCTTTTCTAAATGTACACATTCACTGGGCAAAATAAGAAAACTACTTAAACTTAGGACATGCCATGTTTGACCTGTATTTACTGTATATCATATTTTATTTCAAACAAAACTCTAAAATTCATCCTACTTGGCTTGGATCTTGGATGATATCGGCCTGGCATATCAGCAGAAATGCTCATTTTGTTCTGATACCGATTTCATTTGAAAGTCTTAATGGGCCGATAAGGATGATGACGTGCTCCCTAAGAAAAATGTATCACAATATTAGCTGTGTTTTATTCTGCTGTAGTAATCATCACAAATGAGACTCCCGACCATCACAGTTTCACAAGCTCCCCATCCAAATGACATTATTGTGGCTTTGTCATGACACTTAAATTGTTGTTTACGTTCTAGCGAGCCAATCCCATCGCTATATTTGTGTCTTGTGTCCAATCCTATGGTGCCATCCCTAGTCAGAGATAGTAAATCTGTTTATTGTTTATTACAGTAACGTAGCACTGAGGACAGTTTGGTTTTTTTTCTTTCATTTTTCTTTTTTCCTCCCATTTTCTCCTCTATTGTACTTGGCCAATCCCCCCTGCTGTCCCGGTCGTTGCTCCGCCCCCTCTGCCAATCCGGGGAGCGTCGTACACTAGCACATGCTTCCTCCGATACATGTGCAGTCGCCAGCTGCTTCTTTTCACCTGACAGCGGCAGGATGTAGCGCATGGGAGGATCACGTTATTCCCCCCAGTTACCCTCCGCCCCAAACAGGCGCCCCGACCGACCAGAGGGAGGGGCTAGTGCAGGGACCAGGACTCGTACCTCACCATCTTCCCACCCGCAGACACGGCCAATTGTGTCTGTATAGGAACGTCTGACCCAGCCGGAAGTACCGCTGCCGGGGATTGAACCCGGGTCTCCGCGGTGGTACTGTAGGCGAGTACTGCTTTTACCTCTACATTACCCAGACGCCCCACAGTCAAAAAATGTCTGGCCGATTGGCTGACTCGTCCTGATTTATGCTTAGCGCTGCTACATGTCTGCCCAAGTGCAGGTGGCGCATTAGAGGCAGACATACCGTAGTAAATCAGATAATCCAGAAAAACACCCACGGCTATCCTGGCCATGTTTCAGCCCAAATATCTACTTCCAGACATCTACGCAGGCATAGGGGCACACACACACACACACACACACACACACACACACACACACACACACACACACACACACACACACACACACACACACACACACACACACACACACACACTCTCTCTCTCTCTCTGGCAGTCAGCTCACATGACGATACTCTGAGTCATCAGGGCAGCAGACAGAGGAGCAGCCATCGTTCGGCCATGTCTGATGTAGCGGTGAGAGAATCACCAGAGACCCCCACGATACGATAATCATCACGATGCTTAAGTCACTATACAATATTATTGTGATATAGTGCCATTTATTACCTTTTTTCAACTGCAAATGATGTCCCCAAAGCAAAACAGTTTGTCAACATCTGTTTTGATGTAATGAGATTCATCTCAATTCAATCCTTTTTATTGCAAGTGTCAAGCAGACAGACTGACCAACACTGTCATAAAAACCTGTCATAAATGTTGCACGCACCTGACAATTCATATCATAAAATATCGCGATACTTGGCTTCGTGTATCGATATAATATTGCCACACAAAATATCGCGATACTATGCTGTATCAATCCCCTAACCCCCGAGCCCCCCCCCCCCCCAGCCAGAGTCTGACGCCATTTAAAAGAGAGCGGGAAGAAGTCAAGCGTAGGTCAGAGAAGCGGGTGATGGCTTCTCTTCTCGGCCACTAAACAGTCATGTAACCTAGCTGTTGAATGTTTGTTTGTTTGTTTGGTCCAGTGGACAAACACACAGCGGGACAATCGACAATGAGGGAAGAAGGCTTCTTAATGGGCAGTTGGGAGAAAGGGAGAAAGACAAGGGCGCAGAAAGCAGAATAACAACAGTTTTGAAAAAGATGGTTTTTTGTGACATCTTAACTGGTTGTATAGTTTTGACATCAGGTCTATTTCTCTTGTCACCTTCGTTCTGTTCCTTTTCATTCGTCCAAAAGCAAAATAAAAGAGGGGAAAGCGTTAGTGTAGCGTCTGCATGCCTCAACTCAAACATGCATTTACACTTTTAAAGGGACACCCCAAATCAAAAATAGCGTACATATTTTTCCTCTTACCTGTATAGTGCTATTTATCCATTTGACTATTTTCTTTCGACCAAACTTTGAGCGGAGTTCAGTTGAAAGAAAATAGTTCCTACATCAAACTGCTCACGACAAGGTGTGTAGATTATGTTGAGTAACCGGGTCACGGTTTCTGCAAAGAGACGTTGCTGCTGTTGAGTTTTTCTAATGTATTTTTGCCCGCTTTGAGCACCACAAGCCGAGTGCCATCCAGGTGCATTGTATTCAACAACTCACACACCAGGATACATGGGGGGGGTCTCTCTCGCCTCGGCCTGAAGCTGCATGCAGAGGCAGAGTGTGTCTTGTACTTGAGTGTAGGGGTGGGACAAAACTTAATTTGCAGAGATTGAAAAGATTTGACTGGGACATTACTTTGTATCCTTCCTTTGAACATTTTAACTTCACACAGGAGTCGACAAGTAGTCGACGATTTGTCCGAAGGAGCCTGATTCGACTGCCAATCTCACAGTCAAATAGTCGCAAAATGTGGTTATGAAACAAGGATCATTCCATTCTGACTATATGGGGGTGCTGAATGACTGATTTGACATAGAATTGCTTGGTTTCTCCCAATAGATGGTGATATAGGCTATTTTGGTATCAGTATCAGCCTATTAACACTGTAAAACCAAGTCCCAATTAAACAAATAAATCAAACAAGCTCAAGCCAATGGATTTTCTGATTGCCAGATTAAAAAAAGAAAGAATAGTCGAATATTCGTGTTGAACAGGCAAATCCGATTCGACTGAGAGAATTGAGTCGGGGACATACAGCCCTAAGAGACACTATGCAGTTTGTTGTACATTGCTTCATGTCAATTCTGTAAATAAATACATAATTCCTGCTTTCTGCCTTTTTAGGGGTACTTTTTCCTCTTCAGTTACGTATCGTGATCTATCATAGATTAAATGTCCTGTAATGTATCAATTATCGCAGAATCGCTGTATCGTGATACCATCGAGGGCAAAGTATCGGGATGGTATCGTGAGTTACTCTGCGTGTCCCACAGAGCGTGCACCGAGCGACCGCGGCGCCGACTTTCAGCCATGTACAGTTTTTAACAACCCCTCTCCAACATACTCCAGACATGCACTTACCTGCCCCGCTCTGCAACTACTAACTACTGCTGCACTGTAACATCACACTCACAGGCCGGCCTCAACTCCACACCTCCAACAGCTGCATCATGCAAACGCCTGCTCGCTCTGCCAGCGTTACACATGAATAGCAGGGAAGCTAATATGCATCTGGCAGGATGTACTGTATGCATCTACCGGTACAGCTCATTATATACAGTATGTGCAGCTTGGCTGTTATACTAGCAAGAAACCGCTGGGACCTGCTGTGTAAATCCACTCTACACTCCTAGAAACCTCCATCTCAGCAAGCCATCCAGTCCAAAATCGAGTCAGAAAATCCTAATTTTCTTATAACACAACTGAAGAAATCTGCCAATGAGGTTCAATAGTTTCAGTTGTTTCTGATAGATTTTTTTGTAGAATCAAGCTTTCTTGATACATACAGTATGTAGCAGTGTAGTGATCTGGATTAAAGCGTACTGACTGGTTTCAAGATATTGACACTCATTTCTAGAACCTTCCTGAACCTGAATGGGAAACAAGTGAAATGTTGTTTTGTGAAACTATGTATTTGAGGACTCAATAACAGATTGACTTGCTAAAATGGAGATGTGTTTGCTGTGTACATGTCGTAAAAAGTGACTCTTATTAATAATAATATCCAATACATCCAATCCAATTCCAATAATGCTTCAAACTCTCTTTTTACACTGTTAAAAACAAAAAACAAAAACAAAATAGTGTTTTAGACATAGCCCATCTCATGCTATATGTTGCAGTCTGGAGCCCATATAGAAACTGTATCCTGGGCCTCCACAGGGCTGCCTTTGTTAGCAGGGAAGGTGATGCACCTGACGAGCAGCGCAGCACTACTTGACTTTCCCCACAGAGCAGCAGACAAACAACACAGCTCAACTTTCACTCCCAACCGTATACACTCTCTGCTCCCAACAGACACACATACACTCTCTGCTCCCAACAGTCTCTGCTCCCAACAGACACACATACACTCTCTGCTCCCAACAGACACACATACACTCTCTGCTGCTCCCAACAGACACACATACACTCTCTGCTCCCAACAGTCTCTGCTCCCAACAGACACATATACACTCTCTGCTCCCAACAGACACACATACACTCTCTGCTCCCAACAGTCTCTGCTCCCAACAGCTACACATACAGTATCTGCTCCCAACAGACACACATACAGTCTCTGCTCCCAACAGACACACATACAGTCTCTGCTCCCAACAGACACACATACACTCTCTGCTCCCAACAGACACACATACACTCTCTGCTCCCAACAGCTACACATACAGTCTCTGCTCCCAACAGACACACATACAGTCTCTGCTCCCAACAGACACACATACACTCTCTGCTCCCAACAGACACACATACAGTCTCTGCTCCCAACAGACACACATACAGTCTCTGCTCCCAACAGACACACATACAGTCTCTGCTCCCAACAGACACACATACAGTCTCTGCTCCCAACAGACACACATACAGTCTCTGCTCCCAACAGACACACATACACTCTCTGCTCCCAACAGACACACATACAGTCTCTGCTCCCAACAGACACACATACACTCTCTGCTCCCAACAGTCTCTGCTCCCAACAGACACATATACACTCTCTGCTCCCAACAGACACACATACACTCTCTGCTCCCAACAGTCTCTGCTCCCAACAGCTACACATACAGTATCTGCTCCCAACAGCTACACATACAGTATCTGCTCCCAACAGACACACATACAGTCTCTGCTCCCAACAGACACACATACAGTCTCTGCTCCCAACAGACACACATACACTCTCTGCTCCCAACAGACACACATACACTCTCTGCTCCCAACAGCTACACATACAGTCTCTGCTCCCAACAGACACACATACAGTCTCTGCTCCCAACAGACACACATACACTCTCTGCTCCCAACAGACACACATACAGTCTCTGCTCCCAACAGCCACACATACTGGAGCCAATGCCCCAGATTTCTTTTTGCACTTTTTCTTGCACGAGGTAGAAGCAAAACAACTGACACTTTATTTGGAGAGTCTGCAGAGTATCTTTCACATTTTATAACAGCTTATAAGTTGACATTCAACAACTGAACTGTTTGCCTTTGTCCTCTCTATAACAGCTGATTAGCTGAGATTCAACAAACAGATTCCGTTTGTTTCCCGTCATATGTAGGTATGTTCATGAAGGCAGTGCTTCTCAAACTTTTTCACGTCAAGGACCCGTAAACTGACACAAACGGACCCCTACTTACTGAGATTTCCCCAGGGTCCCCAACTGATAAGATGTTTTGCTTTTAGAGGTTTTATTACAGAAAGTGTAAAATAGTCACATTGTGTCATTGTGTTACTTATGGATGAATTATACTTATATTGAAAATAAATGATTCCCCTTTTTGCTGGGAACTTCCTGGAACCCCCTCACCTGGGGGTCTCCGGACCCCACTTTGAAGACCACTGCATAGTGTAGATAATAACACATCTGTTTAAAAGTTGAATTGTTGAATGCCAACTAATAAGCTGTTAAAATGTGACAAATACTAAAGTGTCATCAACAAAACACAACAAAACCAAACCAGTGTGTGTGGTTGTGAGCGGTGTGTGTGTGTGTGTGTGTGTGTGTGTGTGTGTGTGTGCCTGTACCTCATGTGTGTCAGTGGGCAGAGGGCTGGGCAGGGGTCGGCCAGGCGCAGGGGGTCCAGGCGTTGCGGGGGCCAGGCTGAGGCTGGGGCACGGGGCTATCCATGACTGCCTTGAGTTCCTCCCGGCTTCTCTCCTCGCTGCTCCTGAGCTCAGCTGTGACTCAACTCCTCGGCCCACTTTGGGGGGGAAAAACAAAACAAAACAGATCAATCTGTGCTCCACCTGCCCCCACGATCACTCTGAGCTCCACTCCTCCACCTGCCCCCACGATCACTCTGAGCTCCACTCCTCCACCTGCCCCCACACTGCTTCTTTATGGTTGTTGTCCTTTTCCAAAAACAAAGAAACCAAAGAAACAGGTTGGAAAAGCAGCCACCACTTTGCTGTTCTCTGAGCAACTTACAATGCAGAGCCCCTCTCTCTCTCCCTCCTTCTCTGCTACTGTTGTGGAAGCGCTCTGTCGTTTTCTCTCATTCTCCTCCCCCCTTCTTTCTCTCTCTTTCTCGCCCTTCCTCTAAGTCTAATAGTTATTTAGTGTCTCGTTTCAGCACCTGCTTAGAAAAAAAACGGAGAGGGAGGAGGGAGCAGCCAGACGTCTAGGTCTCTCTCTCTCTCTCTCTCTCTCTCCTGTGGGAGTGTGTCTGAGTAAATATGTGCGTGTGAGTCTCGTGTGACAACAGAAACGCATTGTAAGTGGATAGCAGGCCTCTTTTTTGACCAAGGTGGTTTAGTCCAGTGCTTTAGTGGTTTAGTCCAGTGCTTTAGTGGTTTAGTCCAGTGCTTTAGTGGTTTAGTCCAGTGCTTTAGTGGTTTAGTCCAGTGCTTTAGTGGTTTAGTCCAGTGCTTCTCAAACCTTTTCACATCAAGGACCCTAAACTGACACACATTACACCACATGGGGGTCCCATTTGATCAGATTTGGGCTTTTAGTTATTACATTGAAAAATAATGGACACCCGCACACTGTCTTCACTGTCTTCATTTTTCTAAGTGATTCTACTCCACCTACGCACCTGCCACAAGACTTCTCAGGTGTGCAAGAGACTTTGGTAGATGTCTTATTACAGAAAGTGTATGAAACCCATCATCATACATACAATTGCCTCGGTAGAGGGTTGGGATGTGTCTGTCAGTCACCTTTCCTGATGTCTACCTCCCCCACAGCCTGCACCCCACACACACACATACACACACACACACAGACAGCCTCCCACCCCACCCACCCACACACACACACACACACACACACACACACACAGACAGCCTGCACCCCACACACACACACACACACACACACACACACACACACACACACACACACACACACAGACAGCCTGCACCCCACACACACACACACACACACACACACACACACACACACACACACACACAGACAACCTCCCACTCCCCACACACACACACACACACACACACAGACAGCCCCCCCCCCCCCACACACACACACACACAGACAGACAGCCCCCCCCCCCCCCCACACACACACACACACACACACACACACAGACAGCCCCCCCTCCCCACACATACACGCGGTATGTGTGTGTGGGGAGTGCCCCACACACACACATACCGCGTTCATGACAACTTGGACCGCCGTAAATTTCAACACAGAAGCTCCACCCCCGACATATTTGCGTTCACGTTGCACTTCCCATTCGGGGGAAAAACCAAACACAAGCTATACAGGTTGCTATAGCAACCTGTGTTCAGTTAGCATTGTAGCTACCTACTAGCTAACAATGCTAACCGAACATGCTGAATGCTGAATTCCACATAGTGCTCTATTCAGAGCGAAAAATAGATGACACAAACACATATTGACGTTAACATTACATAATGAAGACATCAAATTTTGTGTTAAAATGTCAACAAACATCTTTATAATAATTCTGTGATCACCATTAATGATACAAGCTGCCATTTTGATGTGGCTGTGACATCAAATCGGACAAAGTGGAGCTCTGAATGACACCTGAATTTCCGATCTGTAATTCCGACCTGGACGACTTTTTACAGCTCGGAAACCCATTTTTTCCGGCGGTCCGAGTTGTAATGAACGTGGTAACAGACAGCCCACTACCCCCCACACACAGACAGCCCCCACCGCCCCCACAGAGGCAGCCCCCCACCCCCACACAGACACACACCCCACATCGATATCCATATTACCGATATCGATCTTTATAAACACAACACCAACACAAGGGGCCGCAGTCCCAATAAACTAGATTTGAAGGCCGCACAGTTGAATGCTTTGTGAGTGATATTTCACTTTATAGGATTGAGTCTTTAGTCTTACTTTTAAGGGGAAATTCTTGATCAAAACCATCATGCTCAGGGTTTTCACCACTAGGACCAACTCTTAGTAGGGAAGCTTTGTGGATACGACCCCTGGTAAACTGGCAAACCAAAACTCCAGTGACTTTGTGGCGATGCAGGTTTGAAGAACTCCACTCTTCTCCTCCACCTGCGGTGTTGCTGCGTCGCACCGTCACTCGCCGGCCGCCCAGAGGTTTGTTTTGCTCCTCCTCACTGTCCACGCTGCTGCATACCTGTGCAGGCTGACAAGTACTAACGCACTCTTCCTGCAGGCCATGGGAGAGGAACGCACTGCAATCATAACAAACAAAAGATGAATGTGGCCGAGAGAGAGAGAGAGAGAAGAGAGCAAAAAAAAGAATAGAAAAAAAGGAGAGGAGAGAGTGAGTGAAGAAAAGGGTAAGAGAAGGACAGGAGAGAGAGAGAGAAGGGGGGGGGGGGCAGCAGGAGTCGCCTGAGGCCACAGCCGCTGGTGGAGAGGCGGGAGAGGAAGACAGAAATCATTAAAGAACACCTGCCTCTCTGTGACTCCTCATAAATCAACCGGCTGCACAAAACACCCTGAAGTTTTCTCCTTAAGCTTTTCACTTAAAGGAACTAATTCACCGCCTTTTAACCTGATCTCTATCTATCCCAAATCAGGATGTATGTGCTGTAATGTGTGTGTGTGGGGGGGGGGGGGGCGTGGCTTCAGGATCTGCTCTACTAGAACCAATGACGTCACTGGATCTAGGAAGTAGAGCAGATGTTGACGCTCCATCGGCTAGCATGGCTATTAGCTTCCTCCGACGTGCAGTTGCCAGCCGCTTCTTTTCACCTGAGAGCGAGGAGTTTAAACAGCAGGACGTAGCACGTGGGAGGAGCACACCATTACCGCCTCTACGCTCCTAGACATTACTAGTAAACATGAACATCAAGCTGGCTTGTCTAGGCAACACTAGAGCATGTACATCATACTAAAGAGGCTGTGAATGCTACAGAGAGAAGAGCTCACCTGCGTAACTCACCTGGAGCCCGCAGGGGTTCAGGAGTGCGCCGTTGTGATGAACATTCTTTCACTTAGCTTGGACGTACAACACAATAACAGTACACAACAACACAAGACGCCTACAAACAGATACACTGTAACACACTAACGCTTCAGCGGTCGATTCCGCCATCTTAGCTTTGGTCTGAAGTCGGAAAGGAAAGGAAGGGAAGGGCAAACTCTGAGGTGGCAGCCACTATACGCACTGCAGCGTCACGTCATGAGACCTAAGCTTCGCCCCTTTTTGATTGACAGCCAGGCTAGGCTTGGGCAGTATCAAGGTATTACCGTATACCGGGGTACCGCGCCGAGTCCCAAATAGACACCAGTCCCAAATAGACGGCGGGTATTTTTTCATTATGGTATGCTTTTGTGTTGCACTCAGACTGAATTCACAGCAGGCCCGTATCTAGCCTGCCACACTAGGGTGGGCTGGTAGGGGGCAACTTTGGCGGTAGGTTGCCAGAGGTTGTGGGTTCGGGGATGGGGATTAAATTGCATTATATTCAGTGGCGCTGGAAGTACTTTTAGGTAGGAATGGACTCTCGGTGCTGCCTGCAAGGGCAGCGGCGAAGAAAATTTGACGTTTTTTGGACTTTCATCCAAGAATATTTAATTTTAAATTAACATTAGGATTATACTGTTGTGATGTCATTATTCAGTATCTTCTCCTTTTCTCACTCACTTTCATGTAACCACCTGCTCTCCCTTTTACACTACAACAGACAGCAACAAAGGCATAAACACTGAACCAAATTGTTCCAGTAGGAGTCACCATTCTGTTTTGGGTCACCAAACTGTAAGTAGGAACTTTCACTTAGGTGACAGGCCAGTGTTTACATTATTATTGTCAAAACTATTAGCAAACTATGTACAAACTAACTATTTACAAAACTATTGCTATATTTCCAAGACGTTTAGTCTTATTCAAATTCAAACTGAAAAGTGACAAAGAAAACTACTTTGAAAGCAGATTGACTTACCCTAAAAATAAATAAAAATACTTCATCCAGTTTAAAATAATCAACTCCATAACATTTCTTTTCATTGGATGATCTTATTTCTCAAATCAAATTAAAGACTAGTGCAGTGAGACTTAACCATAGCTAAAAACTATTTGCCATTTAGCCTTCAAACCTATATTTACAAGACTTTTAGTCTTATTCAAACTCAAACTGAAATTAAAACTTTGAAAGCAGATTGACTTTGTTACCCTAACAAATAAATAACAATCCTTCATCCATAGTTTAAAATAATCAACTCCATAATATTCTTTGCATTGGATGAGCCTGGAATTCAAAAAGGGAGATACAAAAAGATATATATATTTTTTTTTTTTTTTTTTTGGGTGGGCAAGATTAATTTTTGGGTGGGCATAGCCCACCCCTGGCCCCCCCCTAGAATCGGCCCTGATTCACAGTCACTTACGGTAATGACGTGGCCAGTGTGTGTTGTTGGTGGAAGTCAGTCTGGTTTGGCAAGAGGAGAGATTTGAGTCGGCTACTTTCTCCCTCCTGTCAGACAGTTTTACGCTTTGTTTCTACATAACCGACATGTTTCAAGTATGCATACTGCATTGATTGATGCTACAGACTGTATGGACAGAGTACGGACGGACGGAATCAACGTGTTAGACTGGAGATGCTGTCTGGTTTCCATAAATTCCCGGGGGGAAATTTCCCCCAGGGGGAAATTTCCCAATTTCCCCCCGGGGATTATTAAAGTCTTTCTGATTCTGATTCTGATTCTGATAAGGACAACATAGAAAAGTTGGAAAAGGTGGAAAAGTGGAAAAGTTGGGCGTTGTAAAAGTGCATTTCTGTCAGCAGAACGATCATAAATGCAGCTAAGGAGAAATTAAAGCTTAAGTATCATATTTAAGGAGAAACCTTCAGGTGCTATAGATCTTTCTCTTGTCTTCTGGGAGGGTGTGATGGAGAAGAGGAGAGGGCAGAGAGGTGCAGTGATGGATAAGAGGAGAGGGCAGAGAGGTGCAGTGATGGAGGAGAGGAGAGGACAGAGAGGTGCAGTGATGGAGGAGAGGAGAGGACAGAGAGGTGCAGTGATGGAGGAGAGGAGAGGGCAGAGAGGTGCAGTGATGGAGGAGAGGAGGGGACAGAGAGGTGCAGTGATGGAGGAGAGGAGAGGACAGAGAGGTGCAGTGATGGAGGAGAGGAGGGGGCAGAGAGGTGCAGTGATGGAGGAGAGGAGAGGACAGAGAGGTGCAGTGATGGAGGAGAGGAGAGGGCAGAGAGGTGCAGGGACGTCTGGGCACTTTCAGCAGGAGGAAAATATTGTCTTTCTCTCTTTTTGCATTCATCAAACTAGATTTATTTGAAGGGTTGAAATGCAAACGAGCTCAGGCACAAAAGATGTCATATTGACTATTTCAATCATGTCTACATTATCGTACAGTAGCAACATGATCAGCGACGTGGATTCCAATGAGATTTCAACCTCCATATAAACACATGCGGCTCCTTTATGGGTAGTTGTGCTCTTTTAAGTCCTTAAAAAACAAACAAACAAACAAACAAACAAAAATCATTGTCAGCAGAATTCATCTATACCTCATGATGTCATTCTCAAGTCACATCAATCTATTATCTATTACGACCCCGACCCTTCAACTGTCTGAACAACCAATCACAATTCATCTCAGGTCTCGTGCTCTGTCTGAACAACCAATCACAATTCATCTCAGGTCTCGTGCTCTGTCTGAACAACCAATCACAATTCATCTCAGGTCTCGTGCTCTGTCTGAACAACCAATCACAATTCATCTCAGGCCTCATGCTCTGTTTGCAGCTGAGTGAGACAATTGAAAACTTCTTCACCGTGGATAACTAGCTTAGCATGAACCTAAAATGTCTAAAGGACGCAAGAAATGTAAAATTTGAGTTTTTCTTTGTGTCCATGGGTTCGAGAAAATGCATCTGTCTGCTTTGTGATAACGTCATTTCTCAATTCAAAAGGTCCAATTTGCAGCACCTAGATGGATGGAGGAAAGTGAGGATGCAGGAGGGTTGGATGCTGCTCCACGCTGCAGGTATCACCAGAAGATTGTCCAGACTCACCAACAGTGAGCACACTCAGTCCAACGAGAAAACGTAGGTGCAAGAAGGCAAAAATAGACTATTTAGAGAAGAGAACAGGCCAGCACACTCAATGTCCTTTCACTAATGTAATTTATCATCTGGGCACAGCAGCAGCAACAACAGACGTTTCAGTCATTGTGCTCGTCAGAAGATTGCAAAACATAGGATATGATCCATATACAACTGTCCGATTTGTCTCCTACTACACAGAATGCTTTTTGATCCATCTCTGCAGCCGTTTCTCAGTGAGTTCTTTTAAATTGTTTGTTTGCACTTTAGAGATTCTAAAGTAGCTCTTGTTTTTTCCTCGATTTGAGCGGTTGGAACAGCCATAAACAGTGCAAACCACAGCATAGCATTCTGCTAGTGCTTTCCTATGGCTTCCTGCACGTCTCACTCACTATACAGGCAATGATCTGTACGTCTCACTCACTATACAGGCAATGATCTACACGTCTCACTCACTATACAGGCAATGATCTGTAAGTCTCACTCACTATTCAGGCAATGATCTGTAAGTCTCACTCACTATACAGGCAATGATCTGCACGTCTCACTCACTATACAGGCAATGATCTGCACGTCTCACTCACTATACAGGCAATGATCTGCACGTCTCACTCACTATTCAGGCAATGATCTGTACGTCTCACTCACTATACAGGCAATGATCTGCACGTCTCACTCACTATACAGGCAATGATCTGTACGTCTCACTCACTATACAGGCAATGATCTACACGTCTCACTCACTATTCAGGCAATGATCTGTACGTCTCACTCACTATTCAGGCAATGATCTGCACGTCTCACTCACTATACAGGCAATGATCTGCACGTCTCACTCACTATACAGGCAATGATCTGTAAGTCTCACTCACTATACAGGCAATGATCTGTACGTCTCACTCACTATACAGGCAATGATCTACACGTCTCACTCACTATTCAGGCAATGATCTGTACGTCTCACTCACTATTCAGGCAATGATCTGCACGTCTCACTCACTATACAGGCAATGATCTGTACGTCTCACTCACTATACAGGCAATGATCTGTACGTCTCACTCACTATACAGGCAATGATCTGTACGTCTCACTCACTATTCAGGCAATGATCTGTACGTCTCACTCACTATACAGGCAATGATCTGTACGTCTCACTCACTATACAGGCAATGATCTGTACGTCTCACTCACTATACAGGCAATGATCTGTACGTCTCACTCACTATTCAGGCAATGATCTGTACGTCTCACTCACTATACAGGCAATGATCTGTACGTCTCACTCACTATACAGGCAATGATCTGTACGTCTCACTCACTATTCAGGCAATGATCTGTAAGTCTCACTCACTATACAGGCAATGATCTGTACGTCTCACTCACTATACAGGCAATGATCTGCACGTCTCACTCACTATACAGGCAATGATCTGTACGTCTCACTCACTATACAGGCAATGATCTGTAAGTCTCACTCACTATACAGGCAATGATCTGTACGTCTCACTCACTATACAGGCAATGATCTGTAAGTCTCACTCACTATACAGGCAATGATCTGTATGTCTCACTCACTATACAGGCAATGATCTGTACGTCTCACTCACTATACAGGCAATGATCTGTACGTCTCACTCACTATACAGGCAATGATCTGCACGTCTCACTCACTATACAGGCAATGATCTGTACGTCTCACTCACTATACAGGCAATGATCTGCACGTCTCACTCACTATACAGGCAATGATCTGCACGTCTCACTCACTATACAGGCAATGATCTGCACATCTCACTCACTATTCAGGCAATGATCTGCACGTCTCACTCACTATACAGGCAATGATCTGTACGTCTCACTCACTATACAGGCAATGATCTGTACGTCTCACTCACTATACAGGCAATGATCTGTACGTCTCACTCACTATACAGGCAATGATCTGTACGTCTCACTCACTATACAGGCAATGATCTGTACGTCTCACTCACTATACAGGCAATGATCTGTACGTCTCACTCACTATACAGGCAATGATCTGTACGTCTCACTCACTATACAGGCAATGATCTGTACGTCTCACTCACTATACAGGCAATGATCTGTACGTCTCACTCACTATACAGGCAATGATCTGTACGTCTCACTCACTATACAGGCAATGATCTGTACGTCTCACTCACTATACAGGCAATGATCTGCACGTCTCACTCACTATACAGGCAATGATCTGTACGTCTCACTCACTATACAGGCAATGATCTGTACGTCTCACTCACTATACAGGCAATGATCTGTACGTCTCACTCACTATACAGGCAATGATCTGCACGTCTCACTCACTATTCAGGCAATGATATGTACGTCTCACTCACTATTCAGGCAATGATCTGTACGTCTCACTCACTATACAGGCAATGATCTGTACGTCTCACTCACTATACAGGCAATGATCTGCACGTCTCACTCACTATTCAGGCAATGATCTGTACGTCTCACTCACTATTCAGGCAATGATATGTACGTCTCACTCACTATTCAGGCAATGATCTTTAAGTCTCACTCACTATACAGGCAAATGGTCTCGCCCCTTGACCTGACATCACCTGGAAACAAGCTATACTACGGTACTTCACATGATGTCCAGTATGAATGCGTGTCACAGGGATTTATTTCAAAGGTGGCTCAGCTGGATTCAGGGTGGTAGTCTCTGTGTACCTCCGTGTTGCTGCACAGACTCCCTGACGTTATCCCACATGCAGGAGTGTCGTTGACTCCCCCTCCATCCCTCTCCCAGCGCTCCTCTTCCGCACTGCAGTCCTCCTAACTCATGTTGCCAGAGGATGCGTGGCTTGCTGCGGGGCAAGCAGCACAGTTGGGTTTGGACAGGGAAGGAATGGGGAAGAGAGAGAGGGGAGAGAGAGAGAGAGGGGGGGGGGAGAGAGAGAGAGGGGGGGGGGGGAGAGAGAGAGAGGGGGGGGGGGGAGAGAGAGAGAGAGGGGGGGGGAGAGAGAGAGAGAGGGGGGGGGGAGAGAGAGAGGGGGGGGGGAGAGAGGGGGGGGAGAGAGAGAGAGGGGGGGGGAGGGAGAGAGAGAGAGGGGGGGGAGAGAGAGAGAGAGGGGGGGGGAGAGAGGGGGGGGAGAGAGAGAGAGAGAGAGAGAGACACAGAGAGAGAGCATGTTAGTTCTGTCAGGCAGACTGCTGTATCTTGTGTGGAAGGCAAAAAAAGGAAGAAAAAAGAGCTGACAGAGAGAATCTGCTGTAACATGTTATGCTATTGAATTAATGCTGGCTACTATTATACCATCATCTTAAGGCACAAAAGCAACACTGACTTTAGCAATGCGAAATGTACATGGTAATTCTGATTTATATAGCGTGCAGAGTCTTCTCATTATTACTCTGAACCGTATCGTAACACTTCACATGAATTACAGTTTATAACACTAAATTCATAGGGTTCTGCCTTCCAGGCATTTATATTCTATTCTATAGTGTGGTTTCTGGCACTATCTAATAATATCTAATAATATAATATAATATAGGTCCCTTCCTCTTCTCTCTCTCTCTGTATATATATATATATATATATATATATATATATATATATATATATATATATTATAATACATATAATATAGGTCCTCCTGTAGTAAGACGAGAAGATATATACAGTATAATATAGGTCCCCTCCTGTTCGCTGTATATATATATACTAATATATAATTATATAATAATAATATAATATAATATAGTTCCTCCTGTTCTCTGTGGTGTAGTAGAAAAGTAGCAGGCTACAGTATCCGCTGGCCACCCTCCTGCAGCACCTGGCTACAGTGAAGATTTCAGCTAAAAACAGAGTGTAAATGATGTATTTTCAAGTCAACTTGGCATCTCAGGGCTTGTGGAGACTTGGTGAGATTATTTTTTAAATATATATAAATGTTTGCGCATGTTAATGGCGTTAGGCTAGCCAGTACCAATGACTACCATTCATTGTGCTAAGCTAACTAGCAGGAGGGGCGGGACGGGTCACTATTTTTCTCCTTCATGCACAGAGAAGAGAAGGACATCTATCTTCTCGTTTGAGTGTTAGCCAATCGCCAATATGGCAAATAGGCTAATCTCCCCAAATGTTGCCGTGTTCCTTGAAGGCTAAGTCTGATGTTCCACAGAAATCTGACCTCAGAGTCAAATTTGGCTCTTGGTGGACATGTTCACACACAAAACTATGCTTGTGGTTTCTATGAATATGAACATTTACGTGTGTGTGTGTGTGTGTGTGTGTGTGTGTGTGTGTGTGTGTGTGTGTGTGTGTGTGTGTGTGTGTGTCGTGTGTTCCACTGACCTGGGCTGGCGGCGTCTGCAGTGGCCCCTGGGCCTGGACTCCCCAGCAGGGCCTGCTGGTTCTCGGCCAGGGCCTGCTTGGCCAGGTAGCGCTCCCTCTTGATCTTCAGCTCCAGAGACTCGGGGACGTCAGGCACCATCCAGTCTATGGCCCTCAGCACCAAGAACACCACATGCTGGAGGAGGGGAGGGGGAGACAGGCTTCAGACCAGGGCTTCCCAATTGGGGTATGCGTACCACTAGGGTTATGTGGAGTACTTGAGAGAAAGGGGAAAATGTAAAAATGTAAGAATAAATCATGAAAATAAATGAAACATTAAAATAAATCTGCTCAGGACATGAGGCACTAATTGCAACTCTTTCACTCCATTTCTGATCTTGTAATGTTATATTCTTCAAAAGGTGGGTTATCATTCATTCATTGCATCATAATGCTATAGTTTCTCTTGTAGTTTTCTAAGCAAAATGTTGTAGTCGTGTAAAGGGGGTAGTTGGATTCAGAAATCAAGGAAAGGATAGCCTCTGCTGTAGACCATAGACTGTATAAATATATGGACGTAGCCATCATGATGTCACCCATTGGTTTGTGAACTCCGTTTTGAAACCTCGGGTTTGCCATTTTGACCGTCGCCATCTTGGACAAGAAGAGCCACAGCTCCGCCTGCTATTGGTCTGTGATCGGCAAGCTGTGCGATGACTGGACAGGCGACCTGTCAATCCCCAGATCATAGTCTGCTTTATCGTCTATTTGACTCTAAATGGGACCATCATTTAACTAAATGAGCATCATGCTGTATTATAGAAGACTTGAAACTAGCGACTCATTAGAAAAGTGTTACTGAGGTCATAAATCAAATGAGAAGTAGGTTCATTTTCCCGGACATACAACCAGACTTAATTTTTTGGTCATCTAGGAATTTCATTCCTACCTCAAAAGCAATGATAAAGCCGAGTCTGACAGCAAGGAGTTCCCAGTAAACCAGAGTGTAGTTTCCACTGTCGTCTCTGAAAGCTTTATATCTAAACAGAAACAAGAACAGATATAGTTACAGGTGAACATGCTGCATAGTGACACATGTGTGTATGGCATGTAGCAGCTCAGAACAAGTTGGAAACATTAGTAACACTACCCTCTGTTGGCCAAGTCTATGATCTGAAGCCAAGATGTTGTTTGAAACCTTAAATATAAATAAATAAATAAATAAATAAATAAATAAATAAATAAATAAATAAATAAATAAATAAAAATCAAGATGTTGCAGAAGACCTTCTCTCTTGTTTTTATTTTTTAAATTTTCTTCCCTATAATAGTGTGTAACTAGGACCATCGCCAAGGCTAATAGGAGTCGCTGCAGATTTCGTGAGTCGGTTCTGATCCGCTCCTACACCCGTCCACCAATGTTTCTTTTCCACGGGCAGAGATGGACCTACTCTGGTGGGCGGCCGCAGCGAGCCTGGCCGGCCGAACACACTGTTTTAGTGTAAAAGAGCTTTTGCTGAAAGTGACATGAAATTAAACATATTTGAGAATAATATGGAATTTCCTACGAAAGATTGTGTGCCCAGATTTGACAGTTATGCTAGGCCTACAGTATCCATCAATTCAGAGAATCAGTTTGGAGAGTTTACCTGCACAGTGGGTGCAGGGTGTAGTTCAGCGGAGCATAAGCCAAGGTGAAGTTGACGTATCCGTTAAGATCATCGTCAAACTTGTAGCGGTACAGCAAGCGAGGGAGGAAGTCTGACGTGAACGCTATGAGGAACGCCTGTGGATGTACAGAGGGGTTCTAGTTAGACGGGATAATGGCTGATCATATTGTGATCATATATGTTTTGCTGCTGCACTGATGAAGGGTTAATGCAGGCAATAAAAGTTTAACTTGGAGTGCTATCCTCTTCTCTTTTATTCTTGACATTCATTGTAGGATTTAGCACCCAGTTATTAGTTGAGTTGAGTTGAGCGCGTTTTTTTTTATTTTTTTTATCATATTGTGAGACATGTAATATGTTCCATAGTCATTATTATTAAAGGGGCACTCAAAACAATGCTGATTTATTTTGCACATGAGCTCACACATATCCAAAAACTGTAAATATCTTTGCAGGGAATCCAAATTGGCATGATATACAGTAGGCCTCGAACAAACCCATGTCTGTCGACTCTTAGTTAAGCCCCGGAAGAGGTAAGAATAGGTAAGAGGTAAGTAAACTACAGAAACTAACACCTCATATCGGTCTAAAACCTAATCATGACACCCTTTGAAATGTGGACAGCTCGATCAGCCACAGCCACAGCCCGTAACCTGGTGATGACGTCATGGCCTCAGCCACAGGCTGTAACATGGTGATGATGTCATTACCGAGCGCGGATGTCATTGACTCACATTGCAGATGACGGACAGGTGCGACAGGCCTTCCAGGATGTTGAACCAGACGCCGATGTTCTGGGCGCGCTCGGCCACCGGCCGGCGGTACTCGCACACGAACTTGTGGGCGTCCAGACGGACTTCCACCCAGTTGTTGAGGAGGGCGAAGAGTGGCGCCAGGGGGAACGCCGCCACGAAGATGGTGATGAAGCCAAACTGCAGCACTGCGGCACAACAGCTCGTTTGTAAACACGTGTGCAGTAATGTAATGAGTTACTTACTGGTATCAAAAGTAATTACATTACGATATTACTTTCGCTACACCCCCCCTTCCGTAAAAGTAGCCAGCTAAAAAGTATTTTTAAATAATTTAATTCATACTAAATGTATTGCAGTATTTGGTATAACATATTGCATCATACTGCATTTTGTATTTCTTTTGGGTTATGTTCTACCTCTGTTATTTGCACACCCTCTTAATGCTATTCTTCTTTTTTTCATATTGTTACTTTTAATTATTAAATTTCTACTTCATATGTTCTTGACAAATTGGAACTGTCAGATGTGTTATGTACAGTATATGCTCCCCATTTGCTATATTCTGATAATGATAATAATAAAACTACTACTATTACTACCACTAACAGTACTTGCCCATCTCCAGGTACTCCTCAAACAGGCCCTCACACTCCACCAGTTGGTAGTCGTCCTCCCAGCGCCGAGGCTCATGGGATACCTTGTCCCCCCGCACCTTGGCCACCGCCCTCTGCTGGCGCCAGGCCTTCACCTTACTGTCAGAGCAGAGAGAGACACTGGACTGTCAGCATATGCTGATGAAAATAGCCCAACAACAGTGGCTTTACACTCAAGAATAATAATGTGAGACTACTGATCCCTGTAGTACAGTGGTTCTAAATCTTTTTTGGCTTCAGCCAATGCTGTGCTAATGCTGTGCCAATGCTGTGCCAACGCTGCAGCAGAGCAGCAGTGAGTTTTACTGCAGCAGAGAAAGCACAGTCAGCTCCAGTCACAATGCACAGGCTCAACGCTACACATCATAGGGACACTTTTCAGGCAGGGTAAACAACACACCTATGGATTATATGCAATTTATTGATAATACTACACATTAGACTCGTTACAGGATCCATATAGGCTGATGCAGATCGTTCTGGATTGAAAGTGCTGATAGCCAGCATCTAATTAATTTCTTTATATTGGACTATTATTCACGCTAAAATTATTCCCCAAAGTATTTCTGCGAGAATTGCACTGTTGCCAGTGTGGAAAAGCCTCTGAAAGTAGAAGGAGGAACCTCCATCACGCAGAATATAAAAGGCCTATACAGTATGGGCCTGATATCAGCAAACCAAGCCAGAGTTCCACACCCTTAGGCAGGCGTGCCACCATTGGCACGTGGGAGCTTAACCAATGGCACACTAGTAATACTGTTAAGTGTGCAGCACGTTTTTGGTGTGGAAATGTTGAAGTGCCCTCTCATCCACATGCCAAATTACCTCTTTTAGAGCCATTGGCAGTTGTGTGGCCTGTTACTTATGGTAGTTTATTTTCTATGTCCAACCCCACAACGCCCCCTACAGGCGCGCCTGCCCAGCGACACTTCGTGCCCCTGTCCCATTTCAATGTGGCCCCGCCGCGTCGTCTCGTTGTCCAACGCTGTGTGGTCGGTCGGACGTCCTGCGGCCTGATTTTTCCTATCTGTGCTATGTAGGGGCGTCACACTGCGGTGCCCGTGTGTGTTTGGACTTACGCCTACTGTCTTCTATTGTGACTTTAGGGAGGACTCCACTGAAACACAATGTTGATTTATTTTGCACATCATTTTACACATATCTAAAAACTGTTTTGACGGCATTCGTTTAGTTTGAGAGTTATTGAGAGTTAATTTTAGCTAAGTTGTGGACCAGTGATGTCATTCATGCACTGAAGTGACATCACTGGTCCACAACTTAACTGAGTGGAGTGTCCCTTTAATGTGTGGTGGAGGGGAAACGTACGGTATGACGAACTCCTGGATGTTACTGATGACCTGCTTCCCCACCATGATGATGAACAGCTGTTCAGCCAGTTCAATGAGACAACCCCCAGGACCGCACTGCAACACACACACACACACACACACACACACACACACACACACACACACACACACACACACACACACACACACACACCCACAACACACACACACACACACACACACACACACACACACACACACACACACACACACACACACACACACACACACAAATCAATGCACTTTTTCCCATTCGAGTCTTTGTATGAAGTTACAGCGTATCCAAATGTAAAGGAGGAACTTACGTCTTCGTTTCTCATTCCAAACAAGGTGCCATAGTTGGTCGGGTAACCCACAAACCTGTCGCCGACACAGACAAACAGTGGGTCTGAGTTTCATGTTTCTAATGAGGAAAAGCCATATTGCATGTCTTATTTTTGAAGTCTGTCTCTCACCTTCCTTTAAAAAAAGCCACGTAGAAGGGAGACGAGTAGAAGTTGACAAACTGGAAGACGAACACCTTGAAGATGAAGGCGTCTTCGTACTGGGTCTGTGTTCTGTGCATCTCTGTCACATACAGGAGAAAACACACTGCTGTTACATTCACTGAAATATAAGCAGCATGCAAAGTCAATGCAAAGAGAGAAACAATGAAAACAACAAGCTTGGCTCTGGGAGGAGACGAGGCTCAATTTGTTTCTACTTAACCTGACACAACGATGCAACGGCCAATCAGCTTCAAGCAGGTCAGCCAACTACCACTGTTTTAAAGGAACACTCCGCCCATTTTCAACCAGCTTTATATCGTTACTAGTCTCGCTGGCCAGCCTCCTCTCCCTTCCGTCCGAGGAGTCTGGCGCCACGGAAACAGACAACAGGGATAAACCCTCCCCTGCTCTACAGCTGCTCTCCCATTGGAGCGACTGTTTCGGTGGCAGCCGGATGTCGGCTCCCGGCTTATTACAAGCTCTGTCATTGGCTCCGACCATGTCAATCAGAGCGGCTTCCGCTCCCTCCTCCCTGTGTGTCGCTGTAAATAGTGCCCTGCCGCCTCAGTGAAAACAACAACGCTAACTATCTAGCAAGCTAACAGCAGAAACCTACATGCTAGCTCGTTGCTACATGCTGAAAACGGCAAGTTGGATTGTTGAAAACTATTTTCCAAGGGCACTGCCGCTAGGCGCCGCCCATCGCAATCCCACTATGGAGACCTGCGGCGCCAGACTCCTCGGACGGAAGGGAGAGGAGGCTGGCCAGCGAGACTATACTTAACCTGACATACATGTAGTGATGCAACGGCCAATCAGCTTCAAGCAGCTAAAGCTAACTTCCACTGTCTTAAAGAAACACTCCGCCCATTTTCAAGCAGCTCTATATCGTGACAACATCAGTAGTACAGTGCGAGGCTTCTTACCCCATTTAGTGAGCTGCTCGGCTAACGCTGTGTACACCTGTCCCATCAGCAGGATCAGGCCCAGATTCACCAGACTGCCTGAGATGTTGGCTATGTTCCCTGCCTGGGGAGGGCACACACGCAAATACAATTCCATCATAACAGATTCATAGATCTTTCCAATGAGTTTGGAAATTGTAAAGAAACAATAGCTATGGTTTTCTAAGACTAAGATGAGACTAAAATACTCAGACTTTTAGTCGACTAAAACTTGACTAAAAAAACAGGATGAGGTTGAGTAAATATGATAAAAACTAACAAGGACATTTAACACGGGACTAAGATTAAGACTAAATAAAAAAAATAGCAGACAAAACTCCATCATCATAAATGTTTAAAGGATAGCCAGCCGTACTATTAAGTGGTAAGAGGTACCTGTGTAAGAGGTGTACCTGTGTAAGAGGTGTAAGAGGTGTACCTGTGTAAGAGGTGTACCTGTGTACGCAGGACAGGACTGCCAGTGTGGAACATCATCATGCTGACGATGCCGCGGTACATGATCACCGTCACCAAGAAGATCATCACCACACACAGCTGACACACACACACACACACACACACACACGGAGGGTGGGTCAAAGGTCAAAGGATTAGAATTGGGTGACTTTTAGTATATAGGGCCAACCTGGACGTTAGCGTCGCACTGGGTTCCCTCCTCTCAAAGTCAATGGGCTTTTTGAATGGGTTTTTGGTTAGATGTCTGAAATAAATGTAATGAAACTGAGACCTTTGTGTTCAGCAAGATCATCTTCACAAATCAACACTACTTTGATGGTTGTTGAAGTGTAAATGTGATGTAATGTAATGTAATGTAATGTGATGTAATGTAACGTAATGTAATGTAATGTTGAAGTGTAAATGTGATCGCCAGAAAGTGCTTCAACAATAATGGCGTTCATTTGTGTAGATTATCTTGCTGACCAAAACCTCTCAGTTTCATAGAGCTTATTTCAGGCAGGCATCTAACCACAAACCCACTGACTTCCAGACGAGGGAACCCATGCTAATGCATCTGGGTTTTAGGACTCATTCCTGTGGCAGAGATGATTAATTATTAATTAAGATGATTAAAACCTATAATTACAGAATATACACTTTAAAAGCTGCCTCCCAAGCAATATTAAGGTCAGTTAGTACTTAGTAATATTAAGAAAGCAATAAGACCTTATATCATAAAAGGGAGTAAGTGGGCTCTGTTTGTTTCCATTTTTGTCCCACCAATTATGATGTCACTGAGGATGTCACAATGTCTATGACATCATCAGTGATGTCATCATGTCTTGACTCAAATGTTGCACAAAGGCATTATCAGCAAACGAATATGTTGATCTCACTGTAGAATCCACAGGACTTTTGGCGTTGTCAGAAAGGAGGTTTGAACAGTATCTCACCATAATAATGATGACCATGGTGCCAGTGAGCATGCGGGACAGCCTGGCCTTCTCTGGGAAGTAGGGCTCTTTGACCCCGGTGACGGGGTTCTGCTCCATAGCCGGGGCCATGGCTGCGAATTCTGGCCGAGGACGCTCCTGCAGGAACACAGAGATGAGGTCAGCATCGATGGACAGACTGCTTGAGGTGGAATTGATACTGTGGCCTGACATGCTACTGACATGCTACTGACATGCTACTGAGAGAGATGCTGTATGCCAGAGTGGTTCCCAAACTGCGGTACATGTACCGCTAGGGGTGCATGGAGGTACTGACTTGAGAGAAAGGAGAAAATGAAAACATGTAAGAATAAATCATGAAAATAAATGAAACGTTAAAATTAATCTGCTCAGGAGGCACTAATTGCAACTCTTTCACTCCATTTCTTATTTTGTGATGTTATATTCTTCAAAGGGTGGGTTATCATTCATTCATTGTTCATCATATGCTGTAGTTTTCTCTTGCCGTTTTCAAATCAAAATGTTGTAGTCGGGTAAAGGGGGTACTTGGATTCAGAAATCAGGGAAAGGGGGTACTGAAGCCAAAAAAGTCTGAGAACCACTGTTGTATGCCGATGATTAATAAAAGTCCTGACCTATCTAGCAAGACAGAAACATATGGTGGACAATATGGACCTCTTCTTCATGGAAGTCCAAGCAGTCCCAGTGGTGAGCCAGGGTGGCCATCTTTCGTTTCCAGTACTCCAGGAAGGTGACGGCCCAGAAGGACATGAACACACTGAAGAAGACTGTTCCTGGGTGGTCAAACAGGTAGCCCATCTGTAATGAAGAGGGATAGGAGAGAGGCACTGGAATAAATCCCATCTTTAAACGGGCAGTTCACTCCAAAATCAAAAATACATCATGTCCACAGTGCTATTTATCCATCTGCTGTAGATCAGCGCTATTTATCCATCTGCTGTAGATCAGCGCTATTTATCCATCTGCTGTAGATCAGCGCTATTTATCCATCTGCTGTAGATCAGTGCTATTTATCCATCTGCTGTAGATCAGTGCTATTTATCCATCTGCTGTAGATCAGTGCTATTTATCCATCTGCTGTAGATCAGTGCTATTTATCCATCTGCTGTAGATCAGCGCTATTTATCCATCTGCTGTAGATCAGCGCTATTTATCCATCTGCTGTAGATCAGCGCTATTTATCCATCTGCTGTAGATCAGCGCTATTTATCCATCTGCTGTAGATCAGCGCTATTTATCCATCTGCTGTAGATCAGTGCTATTTATCCATCTGCTGTAGATCAGCGCTATTTATCCATCTGCTGTAGATCAGTGCTATTTATCCATCTGCTGTAGATCAGCGCTATTTATCCATCTGCTGTAGATCAGTGCTATTTATCCATCTGCTGTAGATCAGGGCTTCCCAACCTTTTTTGGACTGTGACCCCACTTTGACATCACAAAAATCTAGGGACATTCAAATTCCAGTACAACATCAGTAATATCATCAGTGACATCATCAGTGATGTCACATGTATGCTGACTTTTTTCCTCCAAATTATTTTGACTTTAACCTGAGAATTATGGCTTTAATCTCAGAATTCTGACTTTTCCCCTCAGAATTCTGACATTAAAAGCAGAATGCTGACTTTTCTTTCAGACTTCTGACTTTAATCTGAGAATTCTTAATTTCATTTCAGAATTCTGACTTCTCTCATTCTGAGAGTAAACTCAGAATTCTGACCCCCCCCCCCCCAGAATTTTTCTTTTTCTTTTCAGAATTCTGATATTAAACTCAGAATTATACTTTATTTTCATAATTCTGACTTTAAATTCATATGCTATGTTCTGATGCAGACACAGGCTGGATACAGGCCTGATGCAGACACAGGCTGCATACAGGCCTGATGCAGACACAGACTGCATACAGGCCTGATGCAGACACAGGCTGGATACAGGCCTGATGCAGACACAGGCTGGATACAGGCCTGATGCAGACACAGGCTGCATACAGGCCTGATGCAGACACAGGCTGGATACAGGCCTGATGCAGACACAGGCTGCATACAGGCCTGATGCATGCTGTGTAAAAGGCAACGCTGACTCATTGTGGGCCTTCATAACAGCAATATTGCGGGATCTCTGATGACCTTGGCCATGGGGCAGATGTCGGACATGTTGTAGGGTCGGCAGGTGTTACAGAGTGGACACATCAGGTAGCTGGCGCCACTGTTACAGATCTCCTTCCTGTTGACAGACAGACAGACAGACAGACAGACAGACAGACAGACAGACAGGCACACAGACAGATGAGACACAGCTGGGAAAACATGCTTCAAACAAGCATCAGTTCTGATGCAGACACGGGGCTGAAGGACTGGATACTTCCACCTACAGCTCAGAGTCCAGATGGATCCACAGAACCAAACAGAATGTGAGTTCAGAGATCCAGATGGTTTTAACCAGCTAGCGATTGGGACCATAAACTTTTTTTTTTTTTTTTAAGATATTTTTATTGGGGAATTTTCAATTATCATACTTAACAAAACAATACAAACAGAAAAAACAGACAGAGAAAACAAAACAACAACAACAAAAAAAACAGAGGGTATCCCCCCTCCCCCCTCCCCCCTCCCGGTATGGTATACATTTCGCTCTCTTTTTAATATAAATTAAAAGTAAAGTCAACTACAGGAGGTAATATTAAATCAAATCAAAACCAATAAACAAATTAGGTATGTGGAGTGGACATAATGAAGGTGATCTTAGCTATCCAAGAGGGTGTAATGAAGGTAATGAGGCCAGAAAGGAGCCCCATATTTTTTCATAAGTTGCCGGCTTCCTTCTCACACTGTACAGGATCTTCTCAGGAGTACTATATGATGTTAATTCGTTCAACCAATGTCTCTGAGAGGGAGACAGTTCAGATTTCCAATTTAGCAATATACACTTTTTGCCAGCTGTACCTGCAAGTAATACGAAGTATTTCTTATTGATGCTCATCTCCAGAGATCGAGTGTCTCCCAAAATCCAGATCCTAGGGTCATAAGGAAGGGACCATAAACTTATTAGGAAAATGTTTACTGAGGTAGTAATAAGTGAGAAGTAGGGTCATTTTCCCATTGACTTCCATACAATCTGACTTATTTTTGGAGCCCCCTGCTGGCCATTAGAAAGAATGCAGGTTGAAGTTACTTCTGCATTGACTTCACTTTTCAGAACCGGAGGTTGCCCCTTCCATCCACCACACAAATAAAGCCTCAACTGACTCAGCGATGTCTACTATACTACCCCCATTTGTGAAATGGAGGAATTATTATCCACTAATTGTCCATTAGTGCAGACTGCTCTCCCAGCTCTTCTCCAGTGATTGATGACTGTAATAAGACAGTGTGCACAAGTAATAAACCCTTTAAAGCGCTTTTCCCTCTCAACATTATTGCCTCGTTTTCCAGAATCTCTTTTTATAGCTGTTTACTTGATGGTAAGGAAAAAGGAGAAATCCTTTTGCAGCTGCTATGGACTCACGCTGGTGTGTTGGTACCCATGGACATGATTCCTGACACAAAGACAAGGGCTCCCATCACTGCTGCTGGCAGCAGCCAGGCTGTGTAGAAGCCTGCGGAGACATAAAGCTCCATTACACCATAGATCTCAATGACTGCAGTGGAGGTGCTGCAGTTTATATGGCTGCACCGCTGTGCAGTGGGGGTGGTGCGTTTTATACGGCTGCACTGCCGTTTGATGATGAAATGTGCTTGATGGAGAGGTGGAGGTGGTGGTCTTTCAAGTCAGTGGTTCTCAGCCTCACGACCCACATTATTCCTTAGTCATTAAGTCACTCACGACCCAAATTTCTTCTTTTTTAGGCTATATGCTGTGTAAACAAATGGCTACTATGGGGACTAACACCATCACGCATGAATACAATAGACCCTTTTCACGGGGGCCATTTTGTGTCGAAAATGCAGAATAAACACAGGTGCAAGCAAAACACTAATGAGGGGTTTCCAAATTCCAATCATGGAAGTTTGAAACCCTCATTAGTGTTTTGCTTGCACCTGTGTTTACCCTGCCTTTGCGACACAAAATGGTCCCCGTGAGAAGGGTCTATTGGGCTCATTGAATTCACAAGAGTCTCATGCTTCCAGTCATATTCAATTGTAATCCTAAGAGTGTTTAGGGACCCCAGTATGCAGACATATTCAAATAGAATAGGTGAAAATAACACATTTATACTGCATGCAAAAAAACAATTAATGCATGGTTTTTGCGGGGGAAGAAACTGCATGAGATTACCATAAAGTGTGTATGTCTGTAAAGGGGAGACTCGTAGGTACCCATAGAAACCATTCTCATTCAGATATCCTGAGGTCAGAGGTCAAGGGACCCCTTTGAAAATGGCCATGCCAGTTTTTCCCTCGGCAAAATTTTGCCTAACTTTGGAGCGTTATTTAACCCCCTTCCAGACAAGCTAATATGACATGGTTGGTACCAATGGATGCCTTAAAGTCTTCTAGTCTCAGATGGAGGCGCCTGTTGGGAATAGCGTGATCCTCCCACGTGCTCCCCGCTGTCGGGTGAAAAGAAGCGGGTGGCAACTGCACATGTATCAGAGGAAGCATGTGCGTGTCTACGGCTCTGCCAAGATCGGCAGAGGGGGTGGGGGCAGCTGGGGGAATTGGCCAAGAACAATTGGTAAGAAAATGGGGGGGGGGGGGGGGGGATCAGAAAAGATAATAATAAAAAAAAGAGAGAAAGAATTGATACTTACCCAGCCAGGCAAAATAGAGTGCTATCTTCTCCCCAAAGTACTCTCTGATGTGGTCCAGGGGCTGGTACTTGTACCACCTGGACCAGCGGGCCCAGTAGTGGAAAATAACTTGCCTCTGGTTCAGCTCATCAGGCTGGACCTCGTGCTTTGGAAGCTGAAAAGGGCCCTACAAAATACACACATAGGATACACACTCTGATGAGAGGGTCCTATGAAATATACACATACTGATGAGAGGGTCCTATGAAATATACACACTCTGATGAGAGGGTCCTATGAAATATACACTCTGATGAGAGGGTCCTATGAAATATACACTCTGATGAGAGGGTCCTATGAAATATACACACTCTGATGAGAGGGTCCTATGAAATATACACTCTGATGAGAGGGTCCTATGAAATACACACACTCTGATGAGAGGGTCCTATGAAATATACACTCTGATGAGAGGGTCCTATGAAATACACACACTCTGATGAGAGGGTCCTATGAAATATACACACTCTGATGAGAGGGTCCTATGAAATATACACTCTGATGAGAGGGTCCTATGAAATATACACTCTGATGAGAGGGTCCTATGAAATATACACACTCTGATGAGAGGGTCCTATGAAATACACACACTCTGATGAGAGGGTCCTATGAAATATACACTCTGATGAGAGGGTCCTATGAAATATACACTCTGATGAGAGGGTCCTATGAAATATACACACTCTGATGAGAGGGTCCTATGAAATATACACTCTGATGAGAGGGTCCTATGAAATATACACACTCTGATGAGAGGGTCCTATGAAATACACACACTCTGATGAGAGGGTCCTATGAAATATACACTCTGATGAGAGGGTCCTATGAAATACACACACTCTGATGAGAGGGTCCTATGAAATACACACACTCTGATGAGAGGGTCCTATGAAATATACACTCTGATGAGAGGGTCCTATGAAATATACACACTCTGATGAGAGGGTCCTATGAAATACACACACTCTGATGAGAGGGTCCTATGAAATATACACTCTGATGAGAGGGTCCTATGAAATATACACACTCTGATGAGAGGGTCCTATGAAATATACACACTGATGAGAGGCGAGCAGCTTTCACTGTCAGCACACAAAGCACATGAATGAATGATGCACGATGATATCAGCACATCATCGGCTGATAAAGGCTTTAAAATGAAATATGGGGATCGGGCTGAAACAAACATTTCTACTGATATGACAGGCCGATAAAATAACACTTTAATTATGTCCAAATGCTCGATGCTTGACTCAATGCTCGACTGAATTGAATTGAATGCTTGACTTTTGTCTCAGGTGGAGCATCGTCCAAACCTGTTTCAGCAGGATGAATCTGATGGTTTTGTTTCAAAGAAAATGTTACATAAATCAAAGAAATATGGCATGTTTTAAGTTGAGTTGAAGTAGTTTTCTTATTTTGCCCACCCAGTGAATGTGTACATTTTGAAAAGCTTTGTATTTATGTCTGCATCTGCCAGTGGGCCTTCACCATATGAGTAGGCATAATAATGTGTTCATTCCACTACAGGAAAAATGTGTGCATATAACGGTATCGTCAACCGGCCAAAAGATTGGAAAAATATTGGAATATCGGATATCGGTAGAAAATCCAATATGGTGCATCTTTAGTGTGAATGAAAGCTCTGACCTCGTGCAGGGGGAAAGCTGCGGTGTACGCGCCTTCGTTGATCAGCCTGGCTATGCCAACCTCAGCCCTCTTCCTTCTGCCGTACACCGTCATGGACAGAATCTCATATACCTGCGATAGTGCGTTTGAAAGCACAGGTACAGGCAGACAAACTGTCACTACACTACAACTTGAATGTCACTAAGTAGGTTACAAGTGCAAAAAAACGCTCCCGATGTGTAAGGACCTTTACTCACAATTCTGTGTCTCTGTGTATTTGTGAAGTAAGTTTCAGGATTGTCACAGCCAAGGAATCTGAGAGAGGAGAAGAAAAGGCAGTAAACAGAACAGTGTGATGACTCTTGGCACAGTGTGCCATTCATTTCTGGCCAGACTTCATTTTTCAGCTCATTGTTTACAGCAGATCCTCAAACTTTTCCATATCATTCTACATTAGAGCAACAGAAGGACCCCCATTTAATCACACCTGTCTCTCTGACCCAAACCTGAGCATATTTTTATTGTTAGAGATGATTTTGTCCAGAATTCCATTACTATCTGTATTTACCTTTTTCACAGCAGCCATTTTGTGTCTCAAAGTCAGGGTAAACACAGGTGCAACCAAAACATTAATGAGGGGTTCCAACTTCCAATCCATTTAGGTGTTCCAGTGCTGGGGCCCTCACCTGTGTTTACCCTGCCTTTGGGACACAGGATAGCTGGTATGAAAAAGCTGCCCATTGCAGATGGACAGCGAAACTATGATCAAAACAGTCATTCCTCTACATGATATAATTGTGTTAACTTATTGTAAATGAAATGATGAAGTTTAACAATTCATTAATTTGCTGGGGACCCCCTGGAACCCTCTCAAGGACCCCAAGTGGTCCACGGACTCAACGTTGAGAACCACTCTTTTACAGCATCCATTACTAAAGTCAAGCACAACTCACCTGCTCATCTTGGACTTGCGGAAGGCACACGTGTAATAGTCCAGCGGCCTGTTTGGCACTGACTCAGCCATGGCGTTTGGTATGCACAGTCTGTGAAGGATCCGAGCAGACGTGTTGAAGTCTGGATTCGGTTGCGCCTGTGTGCCAGAACCACATTTTTTTGGACAATTCAATCGACAAGTAAAACATTATGTCATCAGCATAGAGAATACAGCAGCTGCCACCACCACTAACCTGCAATGGTGCTCTGAGGCAGAGTTCCTCAGCGTAATACACTAGCACATCCCAGGGGGCGCTAAGTTTCAGATAGTGAATTGTTTTCTTCTCATTCGACGTTTCCTCCTATTGGAATGAATTGGAAAGGCAACATTGAGGAGTTGTTGATTAATAAGTCAATAGATTGATGTGGATCAATTAGCCAGCAAAATACTGTAGAGCAGAGCTGGGCAATTAACTGAACAAAATGCTTCCATACGGAAGAGCGAGGACTGGACAAAACAGTTTGGTGATCTACCTTTTCCATGAGCAGCCCGGCGCTCTGCAGATTCTGGATGAATCTGTCCCTCCACTGGGCCCGTTGAGCCTTCCTTCGCTCGGACCTGCTGGCCTCCTCGGCGGCCGCGGCTTCCCCCTCCTCGCCGGGCGCCTCGGGCCGCCCCCGGCCCTTTCCACGCCGTTTTCTCCGAGAGCGAATCTCCCACACCAACACGAAATCTGAGGCCAGATTGACCACAGGGATCCAAAAGGTCAGACTTTTGGTCATCGGTCGGCACGCTCAGTACGTATCGATATCGATTACCTATTTTGGTTCTTCAGTACCGTATCGATATCGCTTACCTATTTTGGTCCTTCCATCTTGGAAGTAGTTCCCCAGCGGCGGGACTGGCTGCTTACTTCTTGTTTCACAGGGAATATAGATGGGGTCATCATCATCATCGCCAGCTGCAGCTGACAGCTGTAAGTGTCCATACAGTATTAGATCAGTGGTTCTCAATGTGGGGTCCGAGGACCACCAAGGGGTCCTTGAGGAGGTTCAAGGGGTCCCCAGCAAACTGGTGAATTGTTCAACTTTATTATTTCATTTACAAAAAGTTAACACAACTAGAGCATGATGAAGAATGACTCTTTGGATCATAGTTTCACTGGCATCTCTCTACCTACCTACTGTAATAGGTTGTCATGGACTTCTGGACAAAATCAAACAATAAATATAAGCTCAAATTTGGGTCACAGAGACAACTGGTGTGTTGTAATGTGGACTAAATTAGAAGTCCTTGATATGAAAAAAGGTTGAGAATGACTGTATTCGATGTTAGCAAAATCAGTAAATAATAACTGTGACAAAAATATACTAAAAACTGCGAACACGTCGTCTAGTCACTTCCCCGCATGTCACCACTGTACAGGGATAATTATTTGGATGAGATTTAACTGTAAAATCATTTTACTAACAGACAGCAGCCTCATAAAAGCCTCCACTTTTGCAATATTGATTTCAGATGCCATTAACATGATAAGACGATCGACAAAAAGCTATTTATGACTGAGAATAATCTTTCAAATCAGGCTGAAATCAATGTGAGTGGCGAGGGCCTCGGGCAAAATGTTTCAGTCGGTGTCAGATATAGTGCGGGGACGGGGAGGGGGGTACCTTAAAGATTTACTGCCACATCTCAGAGAAGTCAGCGAGGTGTGAAGGGATGAGGCGGAGGACCGGGGGTTACATCTGCTGCGTGAATGTGGAGCTATTTTCTGCATTTACAGCATGTGATCCATCTCAGATAGGGATGGTAAGGTTCACTGAGTGACATCTGGTATCAAAGTTCGAGATGCGATTGCACAGGTTAAAAAAGTGCATCGGATACAATTTGGGATGAACTGGCGGTGCCTCGTTTCTAAAATCTTTGCATCGGTCAAATGGGATTTACATTAGCAGAGGCCCTATGCCTTTAAAGAAACAGCATACATGAGATGCTTAGTGAGTTGCAGTACGAGAGAAACACATTCGTAAAGTAAAAATGGCACTTTGTTTATTTATGATTTGCTGCTTAAGAAATAAAATTAAGCTCTGTCCCATATTGAAATGTATAGCATTGTTCTTTTGCATTGTATTGAATCGCATCGTATCGCGCTGAATCGCATTGTGTTGGATCAAAGATTCTGTGACGAATTGCACTGCATGGCAATAAGGGTGAATTGGTCATTTTTTGATATAGATCTTTAATGTATGGGATGGTTGGCAATGTAATGTATGCAGATGCGTATGGCATCAGCCTCAGTGATGGAGATGCTGTGTGAATGTGTGGCTATTTTCTGCATTTCCAGCATGTGAGCCATGTGAGAGATGAGTCATGTGAGAGAATGCCATGTAAGAGATGAGTCATGTGAAAGATGAGTCATGTGAGAGAATGCCATGTAAGAGAATGTTTCCAGCATGTGAGCCATGTAAGAGAATGATGCACCGCTGCATGTGGCTCTTGCACTGGAGCGCTTACACATCTTGATGGGAGGAAGACCCCGTTCTGCAGACTCCCGTAGTGGTCTGTGCCTGGAGCTTCACCCCCGTAGCCCAGATCCAGCAGCACCTCTCGGTCTCCCATCCGCAGCTCGGAGCCCTTCCTCAGCATGACGCCTGGCGAAGACCAGGAAGCCGTTTCACAGTTGGTCTGCTGTGACACACACACACACACACACACACACACACACACACACACACACACACACACACACACACACACACACACACACACACAACATGCCAAGCACACACATGATTCTTCCCTACTGAAGACTGTACAGTACATGCACAGCTTCAGAAATCTCTGGTTATTGCTCGAGTGTTTCAAAGACGACAACCTTTGGAGAAAGCAATTGAAGAGAAATATGAAAAGGCTAGATACAGTACCTTTGCTGCTGCAAAAGTCTGTCTCTGTAGCAGTCTGTGCCTCCCTTAAAGTCTGTATCTGTACTGTAGCAGTCTGTGCCTCCCTTCCCCTCTCCCAACGCTCTATATCTGCATCACTCCGACTCTGCTCCACAGGGAGACAGCACAATACCGTAATGAACGTAGCAAAGGGGCAAGTTAGCATTTTGCTCCAATTTAAGGGGGAGGAATTCTGCGTACATGCAGCGCACATCCCCACATCCTTTTTTTTGTGATCAACTATTTATTCATGTTTTTCTTGTCCCACAGACAGAAGAGAAAGTAACAATAATGACATTGACAATAATAGATACATGCATAGGCGGGTTTAGACCATTTTTGGGAGGGCCTGAGCCCCCCCAAATTTCATCTGAGCCCACCCAAAAAATGCTAGACATCCAGACGAATGCGCAGGTAGCAGCCATGTTATGCTAGCTCGCTGGGAAGCGGGTGTAACAAAGCTCCAAAGTCGGCAAAGTTTCTGACAAATGTAAATGAGCATGACTACTCAATTGGGTCCCTTGACCTCTCACATCAAGATATCTGAATGAAACTGGGCTAATTAGAACCACATGAGTCTTAGCTTTACAGCCATGTCTGACATGTCGTCTGCTACATACAGTATATGAGCTCCAGGGTCCTAAAGACAGTGTCTGCATGCAGTGAAAATATGTTATTCTTGCCTTTTTGTTTCCCTATTTCTGCACACTGTGGTGCCAAAACAGTCATGGAATTGTATCATTTGGCTACAAAGCTGAGACTAATCACATGAATGTGTGATGCAAGATGGCCTCATAGTAACCATTTCAAAATGTGATACAACTCTTTTACTTGACCTTAAACTGTATAAAATGACCAATGGTTCTAGGGCAATCACAGCCTTGTTAAATAAACTCTCTAGTCTAGGCCCAGAATGTACCGTAGATGCATAAAAATGTATGGGATGTCCAGATACATTGAAGTGTGTTTTTCTGAGCCATTTTCAGAAGATAGTGCTCGTCATCCAATCGTCAAGATTGTCAAACTCGCACAAATCTCCAATTCTCAAACATTATTGATACACAGCATCACGCCCTCCTCTCCCAATACTAGAATAACATCCCACATTAATAATGGAAGAGGCATTCAGGAGGCAGAGGATGGGCTGGGAGGGGGGGGGGGGGTTCTCAGTAATGGGGGACTAAACATGTTGGTGGGGGGGAGGGCTTTTTGACCATAATGTGTACCGTACTCAGGGTATATGAAGGAATGCTGAAGTTAAATTCAATACCTTTTAAGACCTTTTTTTAAGACTTTTTCAAGACCTCAACGCCACTTTCATTACAGAAGTGTAAATCACAAGTTTCACAATACAATATTATGTGGATTCTTTGGACAATGATATGGTATTTATTAGTGATATCACAAAGTCTGCCATGATACATTATTGATTCAATTCAGGGGTCTACGATCGATATGGGACGATATTTGCTCATTTAACACCATCGGCACAATAACTACAAAATGTAATACCTCTCAAATAGTGCCATAGTGTCCCTGAGGAATTGTTAATATATCATTATATAATATATATACCGTATATATATATATATATATATATATATATATATATATATATATATAATGACAAAACAGAACCTTGAGTTCTCACATATGGAAGCGGACCTTCTATGTCATGTGACCACAGGACCCCAGGTTCAATTTGAATGTATTTATTTACGCTCTTTTATTCACAAAGGTTTTATTTGTACATTCATTATCATTATGTACAGTAGAAAAACCTTCTGGTCATGCACCTCTTGATATGTGAGCATAGGTTATACTTGATTAATCCCATGTAACATTACTATTTACAATTCAAATAAAAAAATGGCTAAACATAATACAAGCAATACTGTATATTGTACGCGTGTGTGTATATGTATACAGTATATATATATATGTATATATATATATATATATATATATATAAACCGCTTTCTTTTTCACAATGGATTGCCCAACAGTTGAGCCACGAACATTGACATTTCCATTATATACACTTCACTTCACAGGCATAAACTCTTAGCAGTATATTCTCTCTTTCTTTTTATAACTGTCAGAAACATTTCAAGTACTTTCAACTATTGCAGCTGTACTCCCCGTCGTCATAAAGTCAAGAAGTAATCCACTGGGGGAAAAGAGTCCAGCTGGATTGTCTATCAATTCTCTCCAAGTGCCTATTGCATTATTAAAGCACTTTTACATCAGGCCTTTCCCAACAGTTAGACATCACGTATCCGCCTTTCCAGTGTGCTCTCAAAGTCACTTTACAATGCTGTGTGGAAGATGGGAGGGACCAAAATAGAAAAAGGAAGTTAAAAAAAAAAAAAAAAATTTTAATTGGACAAAACGGCGACAACACAAACTGCAAGGTGTGTCTTAAGGTGTCGGGGGTATGCTTTTAACCTGAGATCAGTTGTCCGTTGTGAATGAGCAGAAGACAAGTGAGACCAAGCAGCACTTAGAAAGTAATGCTAACATCAAATCATGAGTAATGCATACTAACATCAAAGCGATGCAGTGTGACAGAATCATGTTCCCATAAAAGCATCTTGTGTAAGGCCACATTGAACTGAGTAGCACAGGAATGAATCCTAGACCTGGATGTTGGCACTTCCTGGTTCCCTCATCTCAAAGTCAGTGGGATTTTTCTATGAGGATTTTGGTTAAATGCCTGAAATAAGGTCTGTGGTTAACAAAAGTTTGAAACTGCAGGTTTGGGTTCATTAAGATCATCTTCACAAATGAGGACAACTTTGATGATTTTTTAAGTTTTCTAAAAATGACAAATTTTTAAAAATTGCATTTACGCTTCAAAAGTCGTAAAAGGTGTGGTCCTCATTTGTGAAGATTATCTTTTGTTAACCACAGACATTATTTCAGGAATTTAACACAAATTCCCATACAAAAATTCCATTGACTTCCTGACGAGGGAACCAGGAAGTGCATGAGTTCTGGGTTGGCCTACAAAAATACATCATCCCTGTGGTACTCTATAGTGCTGTATTTGGTTGAAGCATAGCGGCTGGTAGCCTAGGTAAACCCAGCCCCCACGTGACCTGCTCTCTCAGTTCCCAGTCACTAGCGACTGAGAGCAGGTCTGAGAGCAGGTCACGTGGGGGATGGGTTTACCCAGGCTAAGCGGCTGGTACGTGCAGTTCTTTAAAGAGAATTGTGCAGGTTAGAGACCACTGACTTTGCATTAATATGTGTGACTTTTATGTAGCAATTAGGATTCTCTTTTGTTTTCCCCACACACACACATAGCTGCATCTAGACTGGTTTTTGTAAAGCAGCTTGCATGCGCACATGAAAATCTGCAAATCGAACATAACACACGTGACGTTTCCTCGGATCATTACCTCCGTACACCGAGCGTCTGTTATCCGCCTGAGACCAGTCTGGAGCTGGGTTACATGAGCTGAGATGGTCGGTCGGCTGTGCCGTCTCTGGTTCTCCAAAATTGTATTTCCAAATAACCGATTGCATATTGGGGGTCTACTAGTTTCAGTACTAGTTACATTTGACTACTGAAACTATTAAAACTTCATAAAGTGCCATATTAACCATAGATAGAGCCCAAACTAGACAGTTGCCTTGGGGAAAAAATGGCATCGCGGATTATTCTTCTGCTTGCTTCAGTGCCGAAATGCATTCTGGGCAGTGTTGAATTATTGTACCAGAGGGTCAAAATGATCATACAAATACGATAATTATTGTATGTCTGACAATGCTGATTCTGTTTTGGAAAGTTTTCTGCTGTACACATTGACTGTATATTATTATTATTACAGTAAGTAGTGATGTCACAGGTGTATCTGCCCAGATATGTTTTTTTTGCCACCTTTTTATCCATATTTCTGTCCTGGGGGCATGTTTTAATTTAGTTTTTGCTTTTTTGGGGTATTTTCAAGAATCTTGAGTCCTAATTGTAAATTCAAATGTTTTAACCTGCACCACGCTCTTTAAGGTTGTCAAAAAGGCAACATTGTCATTCAGATATACAAGAAGAATTATAATAAGGCTCAAGCTTATCTAAAATTAGCAATAAGAATGGCTATATACCGCCATACACACAGCTTCATTGTCAAGGACAGATTGTAACCGGGTAATATGACTGTATGACTGTCGAATTATTACAATTTGTGGGGACCCATAGAGAGGGAAAATGAATTGATGATGACAATATTAGACTATTTTAGTGTATTAAGCTAGTAAGAACAGATGCTAAGTCTGCTCCAAGTCAAAAGGCTTGTGTTTTTTATAAAGCTAAAATAATATCCCTAGACTGCTAAAAGATGACTATAGCCGAGAGAGACTCCCATCGAGTAGAGTAGCGAGCTCTTAATGCGAGTTCTACTATAAAGCCTAAATATAAATATAAATGTACAGCACCATGTCACAAACCAAGGGCAGAATACAAATCACAAGCCAAGAAAAGCAATACATGTAGCTCTCCTTCATTAACACACAGGTATTAACACATCCTGCCCACAACGCCACCCACACCCAGCGCATCTGCTAACACAAAGAGAACAAACACAAAAGGACACACATGGAGACAGTAGAACAAAGGATTTCTCTAAAAGTTAAAAAAGCAGCATAGTTTCACACAACCACAATCAGTACCATAAAAAACTCAAAATAAACAGAAGATTAAAACCACAAACAATGCGCAAGCTTGCACTCGAGCGGACGTCTGTGTAGTGTTAAAATGGGGGGGAGGCAAAGTCCACATCCACTTCATAATAGAGACTCTCATTTTCTCCAGGAAAACAGATTCTGACAAATACTGTATCAGAGCCATGTGCCCACAGACAAACCCAACTCAAACTGAATATGAATACAATACATATACACAAATATTAGTGATTATACCTTCATTATGTACAGCCACGCACGCGTTTGCGCTACTATTGTACCGCAGTTAAGGTTGAAAACGAGTTTCGGCCCCAAACACGTTAAGCGTTACAGAAGTTAGTTTCCTTTTTTGTGTGTGTGTGCAAGGCAAAGGAGTGTGTGTGTGTGTGTGTGTGTGTGTGTGTGTGTGTGTGCAAGGCAAAGGAGTGTGTGAACAGCTCAACATCCCAAGCCACTTCCCCCTATATGGCTTTCTTGTTGATCATATTATAACAACAAACTATTTTTCTCCCATGTGTAAATGAGAGAGAGAGAAGCAGAGTTTTCTTGAGGATGGAAAACGCCTTGAAACTCATTCAGATCATCTGTGTGTGTGTGTGTGTGTGTGTGTGTGTGTGTGTGTGTGTGTGTCAGCACCAGGGCTCCCTCTGGGCGCGGCCTCGGGCCAGGCTGTCGGCTCTCTGCCAGGCGCTCCTCATGAGAGCGAGGGCTTCACTGCAGCGCTTCTGCACCGACGGCTCTGACACACAGTGCCGGGGGAGGCCCACCTATAGGTGGCGAGAAGGACACGCATCAGGGCAGGCATTCAACCGATACAGGCTTTTGAAGGCAAACCTATATACAGTCTAGGGCTGCACAACATGCCAAAAAAATCATATTGCAATTACACTGACATATATTGCGATATGATTTTAGTTGGAATTGTGATTTTTGTATTTCATTTTCACTGGGGGGTATTTTACCCTGATCACATCATTGTAGGCTCCTGTGATTAAGATATTATACATTGATCAAATCATTGTAGGCTCCTGTGATTTAGATAGTATACCTTGATCAAATCATTGTATGCTCCTGTGATTTGGATATTTTACCTTGATCAAATCATTGTAGGCTCCTGTGATTAAGATATTATACATTGATCACATCATTGTAGGCTCCTGTGATTTAGATAGTATACCTTGATCAAATCATTGTATGCTCCTGTGATTTGGATATTTTACCTTGATCAAATCATTGTAGGCTCCTGTGATTTAGATATTATACCTTGATCAAATCATTGTATGCTCCTGTGATTTGGATATTTTACCTTGATCAAATCATTGTAGGCTCCTGTGATTTAGATATTATACCTTGATCAAATCATTGTATGCTCCTGTGATTTGGATATTTTACCTTGATCAAATCATTGTAGGCTCCTGTGATTTAGATATTATACCTTGATCAAATCATTGTATGCTCCTGTGATTTGGATATTTTACCTTGATCAAATCATTGTAGGTTCCTGTGATTTGGATATTTTACCTTGATCAAATCATTGTAGGCTCCTGTGATTTAGATATTTTACCCTGATCAAATCATTGTAGGCTCCTGTGAGTTGGATATTTTACCTTGATCAAATCATTGTAGGTTCCTGTGATTTGGATATTTTACCTTGATCAAATCATTGTAGGCTCCTGTGATTTAGATATTATACCTTGATCAAATCATTGTAGGCTCCTGTCATTTAGATATTATACCTTGATCAAATCATTGTAGGCTCCTGTGAGTTGGATAGTGCACTTGGCCCTAATACAGTCTAAC
>NC_139627.1:342500-360000 GCF_964638095.1 Poromitra crassiceps
TCAGGACAGAAGACACAGCCAACATGGTCACACATCAGGACAGAAGACACAGCCAACATGGTCAAACATCAGGACAGAAGACACAGCCAACATGGTCACACATCAGGACAGAGGACACAGCCAACATGGTCATACATCAGGACAGAAGACACAGCCAACATGGTCACACATCAGGACAGAAGACACAGCCAACATGGTCATACATCAGGACAGAGGACACAGCCAGTAGGTATGTTGGTGCACCGTAACAGCCGCCAGGGGACAGATTAAGATGAGTGAGTGAGTGAATTGATGAATGAACGTAGCCGTAGGACATGGAATATTCATTTTCATTAGCCAGCTTACCCGGAATATCATCTTTTTCGGAATAAGGGTAAAAACCGGAATATTGTGTGAATGTAAACGTAGTCAATGAATGAACCATTCCCGGGTTGATCTTCCGGTGAGTGGAAGCTTACCCCATGGTGATGGACAGCAGTGGTGTGATGTCAGTTCTCTCTGCATACTGGTATAGAATCCCCTTGCTGCAGAGAAAAGAGGACAATCATTCATATTCACATCAAAACATGTTTTGAATATTAAACAGCAGGAAACTAAGATCATAACCGACTCGTACATAATGGAGTGTCAGGATACAAGGTGCTTCATGTCAGTTTTAAAGGAAATGATTATTACAAGGAGAAATGACGTGATGCGATGATGAGTCTGGAGATTCATTATAACAGCAAGTGTACATGTACTCCTGCTATTGCCCAAAAATCATATCTCTATATTTTTAGGCTAAATGGCGATACACAATATACAGTATATCTCTGTATTTTCTACAAAGTGGGCTAAATGTTCAGCTTTAACTTGGTGCTTTCACAAAATATTCACATCATGAAATTTGTGATAAATAATCATCAGTAAGGTGGATATAATGACTAAGTGGGTAAAGGCAAATAATAGAGCAGCTAGAACAGTCTGGTAAGTTCAGAAGTGACATGACTTTACTGTAATGCAGCCTTTAAAAGCAGGAAAAGACAACACTTACCATATCACCATACGATATTCAAAATGTAAGACGATATAGTCTCATATCATGATATGGATATATTGCCCAGCCCTGCATGCAGCTAAAGCATGTCTAGACACAATCCGCATACAAGAAAGAACAGGAGTTAGGGAAGGGGGTGGATGTGGACCTGAGGACGAGGTAGCAGCTCTTCCACAGCTCCTTTCCCAGGTAGGTGGTACCGGCCCGGTACAGCAGAGCACCCTCCTTGGTACTGCAGGACTCTCTGAAGCACGGTGGGCCACCCTGGGGGGACAAGGTCATGTCCATAGGATCCTCCCAGTGGACCAGAGAATACAGCCGGATAGCCACCTCAGACACCTGGAGAGGTGAAGAGGATGAGAGAAAAATTGATTTCCAAACATTTCTAAGAACTACATATATTCACCAAAATAGTAAAATGACCAGTTCTGGTCATTTTAATTGTGGTGAAAACAATACCAGGCAGCCACACGCTGTCGCAGCTGGTAAATATAAACTGGCCTATTCACTCATTTTCACATGTTCTTCTAATATACATACATACATATAGATACGTACATACATACATACATACAGTACCACAATGCTTTTTACATGGACTCAAATCCACCTGCGTTTGTGAGCCATCTTTAGCTGTTACAATAGTAAGATGATGTATTACACTCCCAAGCTGATTCTTTTTTCAGACCAAAAGAAAATAATCCAAACACACAAAAATTAACACCAAAAAAAAAAAAAAAAAAATCTGCACCAAATTTTGATTTGGTCTGAATCGTCCCATAAAGATAAATGTGTTATTTTTTTATTTTCTTCCGTGAGATTTATTCACACGGATTATTATTCCCTTTTGGTCTGAAAAGACCTTCAGGATAATTAATCCAAATAATCAAAACTTTCTGCAAGTCAAACTGCTATTTTTCCATTGTAACCCACACCTCTCATCTTTTTCATGCACAATATGAATGATTACAGCGATTAAAGCACAAGTCACGACTCGGCAAAAACAGCGTCTCACATCTAACGCAGAAATATGAGTCCATGTACATTCATAAAAATCACTTAACTACAATAACCTTTGCCATGCGTCTCTCCTTTTTACAGCGTTTTAAGATAATGTTGATCTCTGCGAGTCTCCATGGAAAACACACTTTTGGGAGGTTTAGAGGACACTTAATCTAGTTATACAAATGATAATTATATGACAAGAAATATAGCGGGGATTATCGCTAATCTGACAAAATGTATACTTTTCATTTGTGTACCTCACAGTGAGCTTCCTGGGAGACAAACTTGGTGAGGGCCAGTTTCTCCATGGTGGCATCGGTCAGGACAGAGGGGTAGGGAGGCTCGCGACAGCCCTTCACCATGGCCGACTTGAGCACTGTCAGGAGCCAGCTGGAGGAGGAGGGAGAAACAGGCAGGGAATGTGTGATAAAGCTGTGACCCTCTATGGACGTATATCCCATTTCAACACTTGGTTGATTGGAAATTGTCTTGGTGCAGAAGTGCTCACATAGAATCACACCATCACAGGAGACAGATGCAGAGAGTTCCATACATACAAAATCAAGGAAGTGATAAAAAAGGACAGTAACGACATTTTAAAAAACAACTCATGGGACCTGTTAAAAAAGCAGAGTGCCACAGTGCCACAGGGAGCTAAAAGTGCTCGGTTAAAATGCTTAAAAAGTATTAAAAAGAAAGTGCTAAACTATTTTTTAAAGTGCTTTTGGTCATAAAGTGCAAAAAAACTAGCTGGTGTTAACCCTTCTAGCACAAAGTGCCTTTGCTCTTGGGCTAGAGTTGAGGTGTTAGACAGCCTCAGGATATGTACTGTTTTTAAAACGAGATGTCCTACCTCCTACCAGAGGGGAGGGGCTTGAAGAAGGAGTAAGCGGGGTGCGAGGGATCTCCCATCACCTTCTCCCCCTTTCTCTTGATGCGTGTGTGTGGCGTATAGAGAGGCCACAGAAGGAAGGTCGCAGCCGATGATCTTTGACGCCGTGCGTCAACCCAATGGAAACAAATCTATCCACAATTACATCAATCTGGGCGCCCGGGTAGTGCAGTGGTAGATTCCCTGCCTACCAACACAAGAGTCACTGGTTCGAGCCCCCGTGTTACCTCCGGCTTGGTCGGGGTGTCCATTACAGGCACAATTGGCCGTGTCTATGGGTGGGAAGCCAGATTAAATGTATGTGTCCTGGTGGCTGCACTAGCACCTCCTCTGGTCATAGCAGGACATTCTTGATGTGTCTGATCCATGTACGAGTCCAACAAGTGAGAAAGAAGAGCTGAGGGAACATGTGCTCACTCACTCAGTCAGCGAGGCATCAGCTGTGTCCAACAGGAACTGTCTCCGTCTATTAGTGCAAACCACCATCACCGTCTGCTGGTCAAGGCCCACCTAGGACAGAGACACCAGTGCGACACTTTTCACTTTTTTTTCATTATTCACTTTCCAATTGTATGATGTAGCAACAAGAGACAGAAAGAAAATGATCCCGTTAACCTGTTGTCATTACGATGCTGTGATAAAAACACGTATTGCTGAAAAGAATGAGTGAATGGTGTAATTCTATGTATATTTATATAGACATGCTTTTTGTGTGTATTTCCTTTGCAAGGACACTTATCCAGTATTATCCATTTTGAAACTCATTACTAAAAATAGCATTAATGTGCATTAATGAGCGTCCTTGCCAATTTTTGATTATTGATTATGTATTGCTTGTTGCTCCAATTGCTACATGTATGGAGCAGTTAACTTGTTTATCTGTGCACACTTCCCTGCTGCAGGGACTGTGTGTTTTGTGGAGACAGTCTTCTTCTTTGCTCTCTCCACTTGATTTGAAACCATTGGTGTTGCACTCACTTCACATGTACTATTGATTTCACTTGTACTGTAATGTTATATGTATTCTTCTACTCTTCTTTGTATACTCCAATGTCACATGACTGTGTACTCATGTGACTGAGTCATGTGACTTGACCATGTGGGTATTTAAGATGGCGTCTCACTCTGTCCTTTTGTCTGATGAACCAGCAACGGTGCAATAAATATTTTCACTGGAGCCCATGCAGTGTGTGAGCAGTTTTATTTATTCACTGTTCCAGCCTCTCTCAAGCTCTGCACCTGCCAGATTCGACCTGGATGTGCGTGTTTTTAACTTTTCTAATGGTGCCCTATAACAAGAATGCGAAGACTCCGTGTGTGAGTGAGCAATTGTGTTTGGCCACAGCTATGCCATTTTATGTGCGATCGCACTGAATCTTTCAGGAAGTGTAAAGAGCGCCCCCTGCAGTTGACCTAATTAGGTAAGCAAGAGGCACTTACTGAAACATAGTCCAGTTCATTATAAGAGACAGCGTCTTCCACTGTGTAGGGCTTCTCCGCTGCACCTGAGGACCACAGCACAAGTCAAACTATAAACTACATAAATAAAAGACATGCAAGGAGCACAATAATGTACGTTCCTACCATCTCCTGCAAGTTATTCTTGCTCTGTATCTCAAATGAATGACACATGGGCAGTAATATTATCTAACCTCCATGGCTGCACATAAACAAGAAGTATACAGTACAACTAACTAACTAACTAACTAACTAGCTAACTACTAACAACTAAATATCTGCAGGACATCCTTGCATGGAGTTTTTTTCTAAACACCTTTTATTAGATACTCAGATGTTGTGATTTTTTAACTCATTCCCCCAAATTCTTAAGCTAATTATATCCACACTGTTTTCAGCACCATGGAAACAATATAGGCATCTTTCTCCTCTAACACAAATTATGCTAATTGTAACCCCCAGAGAGGGGAGGGGAGGACCCTGTCACATCAAAACATGTGCAATTGGCGGACAATAGGTAAATAAAATAAAGGTAATGTACATCTAATGTACAATTGGCTGAGTGGGTGGTGTCTGGGTGTCAGTCACGAAAGTGACATCATCAGTGAGGTGTGTAGCGGTGTAATTCACGTTTTGTGTCACAAAAGTGACAGAAGTGACATCATCACTTCCTGGGCAAATGTTGGCACGGCACACAGTTGCTCAAGTGTGATGTCACTCGAGCAGTTGTGATGTCATCAGTGATGTCACTCGAGCAACTGTGATTGAAGGGCCGATGGCGCACAATTGCTCAATGCACAATTGCTCAACTGTGATGTCACAGGCACTCTTCAGAGTCCTGTCGTAGTGCACAGGATTTCTAGTAATATATATAAATATATATATAATATATAAACTAGAGACATAATACATGTAAATAAATACAGATTCCGTCTATATACTGTAGGTAGCACTGTGTGCGGCAGCCACTTACCCTTCCTGAGCAGGTAGATGCAACAGTCAGTCAGCAGCAGGTAGAGAGGCTGCAGGTCCCCCTCCATATGGCCTGTACTCATCCTCACCATCTGGGGGCACAAATATCAATCTCACTACTGCTCACTGCTCCTGGCAATCACATGGATGTACAGTATGTAGCACACTTTACATGCCAGTACAGATCATTCAAAAGCTGTAAGAACCATCTCTCATGGTATAACACGCTATTGAGTTTCATAACATGCTACTGAGATTTCATACATTAGTTTGTCACTCGGCAGATTAAAGCTAAAGAAGCAGATTGTCGCTATTCAACTAAAGGAAATACGTTATATTCTCATGTTCTGCAGAAATATTTACGTTTGTGGTTTCTGCACATCATCACGGTTGGGAAATAGACATGAGTAACATCTTTACCTTGAAGAGCTGCTCCTCGTTCTCTCGAAACACATGAATCATGAGGAGCAGCAAGTGGTTGTTGTCCACCCTGAAACACCAAGAGGAAAGTGAGAAGATGGCGTATAGTTGATTTTCAGCTACAGGTACATCTCAATAGAGATGGTAACCATAAACATACTTTTGCTTAGGAATGAAACTAGCCTGTGCTTTTCACTCAAGTCAGAGTTTAAGTGACAGTTGATGCGGCCCAATCCAAGGTCCACGTGTGTGGACTGAGCCAGTGTGGACTTCAGTGGTACGTACCATGATGTGGTCTACGTCTTCACATCCAGTCTGCAAGGGCCAGAGACTGCAAGGCTTTAAATAAGCTGCTGATAGACGGGCCTAAAGACTACAAGAATAAAATGCATATTGCTTACCTCTATGGCCTGTACTTCTACATATTTCTGTATCATGGTGTGGTTCATTATTTCTGGCCTACACATTCATAATAAGTTATTTTGTTCAGCAAGTGGAAAAACTACAATGTCAATGAATGAATTGTGGGTAATTAAATGAGTGAAGTGTGGTGAAGTCTGCAGCCCAAGCAGACTCTCTGGAAGGCGGGAGAAAGGCAGCTTGAGGGCCCGTGTGTTGGACAGCCCTCAGCACTCGCAGACTCCCCGGGAACTCGCCTGCTAAGGCCTTGGCCACACTGATCCGTCAGAAAATGGACAGAACGGATAGACGGATAGATTTATGTCCGTTGCATGTACAAGTAACCTACTTGTACAGCAGGTGGCGGTAAGCGCCTTGAAGGTGTCGGCGACCCGCCTATAAAGCTGGCATCAGCTAGCTATTAGCTCTGTGCGCTACGTTACTTATGTGGCAATAAAATGCCACTGAATGACCAGATTAGATGGTGAAATCAGACGGTGACACTGACTATCACGTTGTACAACAGCGGGGTGGTGTACACAGCATTGATTATAGCCTCCTTCACCGCCTCGGCCGGCATCTTCTTTGAAAAGTTGAAACAAATCTCTGAACGCCTCCTCTCGAGACCTCGACTCTGATTGGCTAAACGGACAGTGACTATCCGACCATCCGACCATCCGATACGTCCATCCAGAAAAAGTTCATCCCTGTTCAACTTTCTGTCCATCAAAACGTATGCAAGTTTTCTGGATACGTACGCTTCTGAGTGCTCCACAGACAGTCGGACAGCTGTCATTGAAAATGAATGGAAGTGAACAGAGAAATGAACGCACACAGACAGACACCACGGATCAGTGTGGCCAAGGCCTAAGGCCACTAAGTGTGGTGAAGTCCAGACCTTTGGATTGAGCCTGTGATTGAGTGATTTAATTTGCATGAGCTCCTTACTTGAACTCTGCAGGATGAGAGATGTCTGTCGGACTGAGCTGCTCCCCATGCAGCTCTTCTTCTGCCTCCTCGGCTGCCAATTCATTTGCCGACTCCTCTCGCAGTTCCCCTCCCATGCTCACGGCGGGCTCCTGTCCCGCCGCTGCTTCTGTCTCTCCCGCATCTTCATGGCTGCCAGGAACAGCTTGCGACTGGCCATGCCCTGCAGGGTCATGGTGGCCACCACCATCGGCAGCAGGGTCTGGACTGTGGGGGGTAAAGCAGGCAGGGTCTGGACTGTGGGGGGTAAAGCAGGCAGGGTCTGGACTGTGGGGGGTAAAGCAGTAGAAGTCTGTAGGCGCAGGAGAGGCCTGCAGGAAGTCAGGGCCGGTGACCAGAGGGGGGTGAGACGTTGGGTCAGGTGGCTCGCCCCCTGGATCCTCTCGAAAGGGCTGCTGCACGGGGGGCTGGGAGTCTCTGCTGCTGCGTTCCTTAGTCTTCTCCTGCTCCTAGGGAGGCAAAGTTTGATCAATTCCCTTAATCGATTAATTGGTCATGTTAATTAAGCATTATAAAGCTTTTGAGATACAAAATAGAAAATGTGGGTTTTCACACCTGTCTTTAGGCCTACTCAACAAGTTCATCAACCAACCAAACTCCCTGCATTAGCTGTCATTGGGCTTGTAGACGTGCTGCATTTCAACATTGTATTATAATGTTTACAATGAATACTGTTGCTTTTGGGTGTAATTCTCCCACAGTCAACTTTTTGTCTGCTTGCTTGGCTTTCTTCTCCGTCTGAAAGATTTTGCCCTTGTTGTGTTAAATAATTTCAGAAAGAAAATAAGAGAAAAGAGCACATAGCCTACATTGTCGATCATCGGTTCTTATATGTTTGATTGATCAAATTCTTAACACTGATTAATCGATTGTCGATTAATCATTAACATCCCTGCTCACCGTCTCCAATACTCCAAGCAGAAATTACAGAAGATCTTCCCTTCTGTCTCACCACTGTGTGACAGGTGTCAGGTGTCAGAGGGAACACTATCTCCTGCCTTTTGGTTCTGCCCTTCACTGACGAGATTCTGGGCCAAAATATTTGACTGGTACTCTAAGCCTACAGAATAACTCTTCAGCCAGAGGCAGAACTCGCATCTTCGGCTGCTCAGAGTCCTCTCTGAACTTCCCTACAGCTGTGCAACAGTCTCTGACACAGGGGACAACTGTTGCCAAGAAACTCCTCCTGAAGGAATGGAAGTCCCCCTCTTCACCCTCTTTTCAATTGTGGCTGACGGATATGACCTCTGTTATACGGATGGAGAGACTCCGGTTCCTGAGGACCAACTCGCTTAATAAACTTTCAGCTATTTGGGACCCATTTCTAGCCTCCCTCATTGAGGTTGGGGGCGACGGGTGACTCGCCCGGATGGTTTCTCACACACCCCCTGTGTGGGATCCTGGACACAATATCTCTTATACAAGCATATAAACACCTTATGCGACTGGTAGCATGACATAATAATGAATGTCGATAATATATGTATGTTTTTCTTTTCGTTTGTTTTCCTGTGTCGGAGCCTGTTTGTTTGCCTTGTTCATGTGTTGTTTAAAAAGGTTGAAAATAAAATATTGAAAAAAGAAATCATGAACATCCCTACCTCCTCCTCTTCAGGTGGTTCCCAGGCTTCCCCCCCATCCAGAGCCCCGTTGAGATGGTCCATGACGTGGCGGAGGGGCTGCCCCACTCTGTCCATGGACGTGTCCGTCATCTCCGGGAGCCGTAAGAGGCCGTCCGCCCCCTCCTCCTCTCCATCCCCCGTTCCCTTCCTGCTCCTCCTCCTCACTCTCTCTGCCCCCGCACTGCAGCTCAACACATCCTCATCCTCCCCCAGCACCGCTCCGTCCTCTGCATCCTGGAGGCCGTTGTCCAGCTCCGCCTGCTCCGAGGAGGCGGAGTTATGGATGCTGCTGTTGGAGTCTGTGGAGCCTTTCCCTCGTCGCTTCTTGGCTGATTTCCTCCGTCTGGCCAGCCTGGAAGACCAGAGTGGTTAGCTGTAGTTCCTCCAATCTAAATACAGTTGGATGAACTATTCAGACAAATTGAGAGCATAGTAAGTAACCTGCCAGCCCAGATACTGTGGCTTTTCACACCATGGAGGCTACACAGCGTTGTATAAACAGATACTGTGGCTTTTCACACCATGGAGGCTACACAGTAGGGGTCGACCGATTATCAGTTTGGCCGATTATTATGGCCGATATTCAGCATTTTGCCGATTATCTGTATCGGCATTTTCATTGGCTGTTTGCCGATATAATAAATTAATTAAAAAATGCGCTATTGGCTCAGAATGCAGCTCTAACAGCCTGTGTGTTTCTCTGTGTTGCTGCTCTGTGTTGCTGCTGTGCAAATGTCCTGCCCACAGCGCTATCTGATTGGTGAGTATTAGCCTATCAGAGGGCTTCTCAGATGAAATCCGAGCTGCCTTGTGCCTTCATTCAACAGCGTGCCGTGTGGGTCTGTGCAGCGCAGCGGACTGGCTGACAGTCCGCAGTCCGCAGCAGGCTGCCAAGCTTGCAATAAAGTGAATAAACATCATAGTTATCTAGGCTGACATTGCATAAACACCACAATCGTCTGATCTATCATTCTTATTAGTAGATGATTCGTATGAAGCGCTCCCTGGCTGCATGGCATGCAGTGCAAATTAAGCGTGGAGATACGGTAGGTTTGATAGAAGCGTGAGTTGAAATCCGCCGAATGCACTTTCTTGCAGTGATAAGTGACCATCTGTCCCGCTTTGTGCAGGACTGCGCCGCATTTTCAACACTTTTCACGCGTCCCGCAAATTGAGACGCTGTCCCGCATTTGCGCGAGGCAGAGAGAGGGAGAGATAGATAAAGAGAGGGAGAGAGAGAGAGCACACGGCACACGGCTTGCACAAAGTGGCCTGCTCGTTAACGTCACTTAACCATCTGCAGCTGTGTGAGAGAGAGAGATGAGACTGGGATCACGGCTCTGCTCGTGACACTACTGTCTGCAGCCATGAGTAGGCATGCAAATATAGGCTACTTAACCATAAAATAGGATACCAACAGCATAAAACTCTCCAATGCTGTTTTAGCAGAATTGAAGACAGCCTCAAATATTTCTCAACAGCATCCTGTCTTTGAGATGTCATTTGCAGATATTTAGACTCTACACTGCTACAAAGGACATTTATAAATTCCATAAGCTGCTCTAATTAATGTTTTGTTCAAATGAACCTGTAATGTAGCCTAGGCTACTACAGTTACAGTATGGTTCTACTTCAGTATAAGATATAGTAGGCTACATTGTTCTACTAGAAAAGTCTGACTAACTTTATATGGTTGGAAACATGTCGTCTGTCATATCTGAACAGAAGCCATGAATCCCATCCCATATCAGCAACCTGTCCTGTTTTATTGGAGCCTACACACTGTAGTCAGATGTGTTGCTTTCTTACTGTATTTACCGGTTTGATTTGTGGCTGTGTGAACACAAACGAACCAAGGCACAAATGCAACAATTGTATAAATTAAGCCCCTGAATCCAACCAAAGCCAAACGACCTAGAGGTGTGAATACACCCTTGTCTCCACAGTTGATGTTCCCAAGTCTCCACTAGAGTGAGCATACACATGGAAATGGGAACAGGTTATAGGTTGTGACACACACACACACACACACACACACACACATACACACACAGATCAACACTTTAATGTGAATATTTTCAATTAATATTGCAGTTAGATAAACTGAGGAAAATGCATTTCCACAACGAGTTGTGTTATTTAAAATTTTGACACCAAGATTTTTATTTTTCCAAATGCAAATGTATATCGGTTCCAAATATCGGCTATCGGTCATTTTGATTACCAATAATCGATATCGGTATCGGCCCTGAAAAACTGATATCGGTCGATCCCTACTACACAGCGTTGTATAAACAGATACTGTGGTAGTCTTGTTACAGCATGGAGGCTACACAGCGTTGTATAAACAGATACTGTGATAGTCTTGTTACAGCATGGAGGCTACACAGCGTTGTATAAACAGATACTGTGGCTTTTCACACCATGGAGGCTACACAGCGTTGTATAAACAGATACTGTGATAGTCTTGTTACACCATGGAGGCTACACAGCGTTGTATAAACAGATACTGTGGCTTTTCACACCATGGAGGCTACACAGCGTTGTATAAACAGATACTGTGGCTTTTCACACCATGGAGGCTACACAGCGTTGTATAAACAGATACTGTGGCTTTTCACACCATGGAGGCTACACAGCGTTGTATAAACAGATACTGTGGCTTTTCACACCATGGAGGCTACACAGCGTTGTATAAACAGATACTGTGGTAATCTTGTTACAGCATGGAGGCTACACAGCGTTGTATAAACAGATACTGTGATAGGCTTACACCATGGGGAATTCTAACAGTTTACTCTCAAATGTGGAGATTTTTCCAAGAATCCTTCAGCAACACTACTCAATAGCCATATACAATGGTTAAAGGGTTTAGTTAGCCTTTAACATATACTAACATAATAGTGGATCTTATATTTGAGCTGGTAACACTTGTGCCATTAAAGACTCTCTGATAACCTGATGTCTCTCAATGCAACCTTTTCCAACATCTGTGCTTATTGGCACAATGGGGCACAACAGAACCATGAGCAACACGTTGTTGTAGAAGGTTTGTGAGTTTACTTGATGGTGTGGACTGCGGAGATGAGGAGGATCTAGCTACCTGATGACCTCCAGCTCGTTGCTGGTGGTCTCCATTTCGTCGCCGGCGTCCCGGCGGCTGGCCACGTGGACGGGCGTGGCGTCGGCCGAGGTGTTGGTGTCGGAGTCCTCGTTGAAGGGGTTGTGTCTGGAGGCGGGGCTGTGGGCGAGGGGAGGGGGGGCTACCTTCACCATGACCACCCCGGCACCGAGAACCACAGAGTCGCTGATGACCGTCTGGGGATCCGAACCGCTGGATCGCGGGCAGCTGGCCGGGTCGGTCAGGTCACCCTCTACCATGATGGGCAAGACCAAGACACTGGATTAACGCAAACGCAGCAGTGACGCGCATTTACTTGCATACGCTGTAAAAACGCTAATTAAAGGATACAGTAAATTCGCCCAAAAAATCAGCCCCATGCCAATGGGTGACGTTTTGTCATCCACAAAACATCCATGGAGTTTCACAGCAAAACACGGCTGCAGAATTCTCCTAAACGATTGAAGTGGATGGTGACCAACTTTCAAACGTAAAAAAAATAAGTAAAAGAAGTGAGATGCCAAGTTAGCCTTTTTTAGCTGAAATTAACAGGGTGTAAATTACCTGTTTTCAAGTCAACTTGGCATCTCAGGGCTTGTGGAAACTTGGATTACGCCAGGTGAGCAGAATGGAGGCATTTTGTTTTCCTGTTGTTGTTTTTTTATGTTTGAAAGTTGGTCACCATTCACTTAAATCGTTTAGGAGAATTCTGCAGCAGTGTTTTGCTGTGAAACTCCAAGAATGTTTTTTTGTGGAATAAAAAACTTCACGCGTCCTTCCATCAGCATGGCGCAAGTAGATAATGACTGCATGTTTATTTTTGGGTGAACTTATCCTTTAAAAAGCATACACTGAGCTTTGGTTATTCATAGCTTTCAAGGGGCGTTACGTGATGCCGGGAACGCCCACCTGACGGTCAAACAGTACTGCTAAGTACTGTTTGAGCGGAAGACAGCACAGGCATCACCACAGTATCTTCTCTTTTAGCAATAGTCTCACTAATCCCACAGTGGTTTACCTGCTTTTGAGATCTGCAAAAAATAGTTTGCTTCTGTCTCACCCGTTCTCCCTCTCTCTTCACACGCGACGAGGGCTGTGCTCTCTCTCCACAACATTATAAAAACGAGTCCGCACTCCGCACGCAGTTTGTTGTGAAACAATTTCTCCGAACTGCCATGTGTTGGACAGTAACGTTAACGATAGTTCGGTTTGTTTGAAGTGCCCAAAACGTGCAGTTTGTTTAGATATCGTTCTTTTTCAACGCTTGATAGATGGTCTAAATATTCCTGACTGGAAACTGGTGGAAAAAAGACCGCTTTTTGCTGGAGCTGCGTCTGGTCAGTGTTCAGCGCCATTGTTGTTTTGAGTTTTGACCGCCAGAATGGGCGTTCCTTGTACTTACGTAACGCCCCTTGAAAGCTATGAATAGGCTGCTAGTTGACCGCTGGACAACTGACCTCTTCAATGATGAGAACGTAGACACCAAAACCATCCATGTGTCACCAGAAGATCACTCACTCCGGTGCGTCATGCTAACAGTTTCACAGTCATTCACTGTGTTGAGTGATAGCAGGCTCAATAGGGATACTTTAGCATACGCTCATCAACTCAATCTATCTGGCCCCAAATAAGCATGTTTATATTTGGAACTCTTTCAGCTGAATGTGATTTGAGCTGTAATAGACTGGATGATTGTAGTGACGATGTTCTCATGTACAACAGGATGCAGAAGACACAGGCACATGATGCACAGGCAACAGTGGCACAGGCCCAGGTCCAACTTCACTTCCGGACCTGAAGAGTTGAATATTCGCAGGGATCATCTGTGTCAACATTTGTTATCGGTCGCTAAAGATTTTGAAATGATTGAGATACATTCTTAAAATTATTTTTAACAGATTGCTCCAACTCTGTGGCGCTCAAGCTGGGTAGGAGCTATGGCAATGAGCACCCCAGAGATGCTGGTGTCATTTAAAAACACCGTCCACACTTCCTCTGCTATTGTTTTGTACTCATCCTCTTTTAGCCGTTTTCATGAGCAGTTATGAAAGCCACACAAAAGCCCAGCGTGGACTTCTTCCTATCCAATATGCACATTTTCATTGAGACAAATGCACTGAATAGTCAACCATGAGAAAATGGACTTGTGCACATTCTTAGCAGCTAAGTGCAGCTAGCTAAGTGCTAGCAGATGATGCTGAAGTGAAACGTGGTGAAAACGTCGCGCCAACCTTTCAACAGAAGCATAACGCTACGGTGACAAAACCATCATGTCCCTTCAGTGTAGCTGAGCCTCTATGGTGACAAAACCGTGGCTAATATAGTGAGATCGGTTCATTGCTGCATCGGTATACAGGAGTTTGGCTCAACCTGGACCAGTGCCACATACATCCAGACAGGAAGAGAGGACTTTACAAAAAGATACACCGGACAGACAGACAGACAGACAGACAGATACACTGTGCTGGAGACAGATTGACAGCAGACAGAGTAAGTACCAGCTGCAGCAAGCATTTCACTTGTGAGTCCACAAGAAGGCAGAGTGAGTTCGGATGGTTCCACAGAGGAGGAACACAGAGTGAGGTTAGGATCCACAGAGGAACACTGGCATAGCATGGTTGGTTCTGACTCTGAGGAAGACACTTGTAGTGTCGAAACATCAGTCTCTGTTTGCATCTGAATAAATTGCTGAATTTGACCGTGTGCTCCAGATCTCATCTTTCCTTATTCACATAGTCCTGCTGTGCCTGGTGTGAGAGGCACCTGGTGTGAGAGGCACCTGGTGTGAGAGGCACCTGGTGTGAGAGGCACCTGGTGTGAGAGGCACCTGGTGTGAGAGGCACCGGTTTGCAAGGTTCATCAGCGGAAGCGCGGATTTCCCTCTGTGATAGCATGACAGACCTGACCTGTAGGGATGTCACAATATATCGTCCCACAATATATCGCGATATCAAAACGTGACAATATGTATCGTTGAGATGAAATCTCATATCGCGAGAAAAAGAAGCTGAACATGGTGGCACTGATCTGCCTCTGATTGCATGCTCGCTCTCCTTTTCCTTGCTTTGTTTGTACAGATGAGGGACGTTACAGACACGGAGGATGGAAATGGTGAAATTACTCAAATTAGCGTGGAGGATGCCCCCTCAACTTACAAATCAATCACAAAAAAATATTGTTAAAATATCGTATCGTTATCGTGAACCCAATATCGTGTATCGTATCGTATCGTGAACTGAGTGTATCGTGACACCCCTACTGACCTGACATGACATGACAATGATGACATGACATGACAGACTCTGTGTGATAACATGACAGACCTCACAGCTTCCTGAACACATTCAACACTGAAGTCCCAAGAGAACAGAAGAGTAGGGATGCACGATACATCTGCAATCGCATCGGTATCGGCGGATGTTAGTCATTTTTTAACATATCGGCATCGGTCCGATGTTGCAATGATAATATCGGCTATCGGTATCAGCCAAAACTGTCACATTGAGAGGAAACAATGCAGTAAATATATAATTTATGGGCTTTTACAAATGTTTTGGAAATAAAGAAATGCATAACTTTTGCAAATTCACACGTGTTTTTTGCAGTACAACATTTGATTATGATAGAAATGTGTTTTTATACAGATCATATCGACAACGGTAAATATCGCTTATCGCCCATAACAGCAATGTTAATATCGGTTATCGGTATCGGCCAAAATGTTCATATCGGTGCATCCCTACAGAAGAGTGCTTCTTCCCAAACTTACCAACAGTCAATATTAGTATTGTGTAAGATGTGTATGCGCTATATCTTCTTCTGAAGTCAAAAGACATCACTGCTGTGCACAGTCACAATGTACTGTCAGTGAAAATACTACTCTGTAATCGTCCCTCAAGTTCCCACAAAGCGCCATCTCATCTACATTGGTTACCTCAGAGCCCTGACAGATAACTGGCTTTGATACGAGTAAAAAATAAAATAAACACTTATAAAATAAGCGAGATTGACTAATGATCACGTCAACTTAAACAAATAAGAAACAAGTTCCACAGTAACTCCTTATTTTGGGTGATTTCTCCGTTTCTCCGTGTAAAAATGATCTAATCTCTCTCTCTCTTTTTTTTTTATATATCAGCTTATTTATTGGCTAGTTTTAAGAATGTATAAGAAATAAATGCCATATAAAAATCATGACTTTAAGATCCTAAACAATATACCTTCATTTAACCCATTTTCCAAGTACAAGGTATTTTCATCATGCCCCATTGATCAAGCTGGTTAGCATCTAGCTGCACTTTGCTTCTGAACAAGTCTAATTGCCCAGAGAGGAGCCAGCATGCATTGAGCACAAACTTGCAGGATGGCCATGCGTGATGCTATGAGGGGAGGGGAGGGGAGGGGAGGGGAGGGGGGAGGGGAGAGGAGGGGTTAACCAATGTCCCACCTTCCCAGTCTGCACTTGGCAGTGACTGCAACACGGGGAAGATGTCACCAAAATCATAATCTAAAAAAAGGAGGGATAAGATTGAACATTAGAGGGAAAGTGGAGACAGGAGATAGAGAGGCAATGGTACAAAGAAAGATACGAAAGAAAATATAATACACATATAATAATACACATGATAACAGACATGGCAGGAAATAATAGACATGAGGGGACTAAAATGGAGGAGGTGACTCGGTAGTTTGTGGATAGTGATGGGGGGGAAAGCATTTACATTGAGCACTGGCCTCACCCTAATCAGACGGCTACAGTCTCTGTGTCGACGACACGCACTATTCCAAAACGTTTTGTAACCATCGGCCTTTGCAAGCTTGGAGTATCTAGAAGTCACAAGCCGACCTCGGGTTGTCAATATGCCGTTAACTTGACACCACCATAAGAATGAGTGCCGTCGTACACTGTACTCTCTTGTAGGCTCTTATTGTAGTATTTTTTGATGTGCTGATGTTAATTGTGTAATTGTTTGATGTTGTGTTGTTGTTTTTTTTACTGTGTGTTTTTTATTGGACCTTGTGTCTGCTAATAAAGATTGATTGATTGATTGTAAGAGTGTGTGCTTGACCTATCAATGTGCTCAGATCAGACACACGGAAAAACCAGAGGGCAAATTCATACAGCAAGAAAATCAAAGTACAATGAGTGTATATCAGAGATGAGCAACGTTGATGATATAGAGAGGGCCACAAAAACAGATGTCCTCACAACTGACCGCGCACTTCTACTGTAACCCCATCACTCAATGACCCAATTATAGCTAAGTACTCATTTGATAAAAAGAGCAAAATATATACTGGTAATCAAAGTGTATTATACCAACATATCTATGGGTTGGGCTACCCTATGGAGAAATGCTACCTTATCAGTAAAGGGGAGACTTGTGGGTACCCATAGAACCCATTTTCATTCAGATATTTTGAGGTGAGAGGTCAAGGGAGCCCTTTCACAATGGCCATGCCAGTTTTTCCCTCGCCCAAATTTAGCCTAACTTTGGAACGTTATTTAGCCCCCTCCCCGACAAGCTAGCATGACAGGGTTGGTACCACTGGATACCTTAGGTCTTCTAGTTTCATATGATATCAGG